>NC_056729.1:1044826756-1044840405 GCF_019279795.1 Protopterus annectens | reverse complement strand
TGATTAGCTTACTTAAGGGTGTCCTGGATCACAAAGGCTACATGGAGTCTTACACTACTCTAAGACTCCGTGTAAGCCTTCGTGAATCCGGCCCACTGTGTCAGCAAGAAGAATTTCAAGTTCGAATTTAATCCAAGCCAGTAGTAAGCACTTTCGTCTCTCATGCTAGAGACTTCTTCAGACTATTGGCTTTACCATAAAAAAAACAGACTTTAAATACTTCATTAATCATCACTTTAAAACATCAATTAGCATTTAAAAACACACAGACATAAAATATAAAACTATGCTTATAAAAACTTTTCTAGTGTTTCAACCCCTACCTTTTCAAATACATTTTAAATTCTTCCCTATTATTTAATCCTGAAGGGAAACAGGCATTTAATCTGACCTGCCAACAATATTCCAACCAACTTAATTCTTCTTCAGCATTTATTATCTTAACATTAGGGTACGCTGTGTCCAGAATTATACATTTGAAATTGATTTTACATTTCTTATCAGCATAATGTTTGCTCATAGCATTTTTTGTGTCTCCATTACTAATAGCATAATTATGCTCAGGGTTCTGGGTTTGAGACTTGCAAGGGCTGATTTTTTTTTGCTGGGCAGAACAGGGGCTGTTGGAGACAGAGTAATTAAGGCACTTTAAAGCAGTTGTAAGTGGGTTTGCACAGGTTTGATTGGGGCTAAGCAACACTTACGTGAGCTTAGCTTAGCTTACGCCTGCGTACGGTCGCTTATGACAGCTTAAACCTGCACTAATGTCAAATAAATAAAAGAAAAATTGGTGAAATTGGGGCAAGCAGGGGGGTAAACAAGAGGAGAATCAGGTAGGGATGTGCAGGACGGGTGTAGGAATGGACTGTAGCCCTGCATTTCTTTGGCAGCAACAGCTGCTTTCAATGAGGGCAATTTAGAATTTGGAGCCTCACACCCTACAGGGAGGTGTGCGGGCAGCATACGATATGGATGATTGCTAGGGTTAGATTGTGTGATGGGTACATGTCTCTGGGCAAAATGCAGAGCGATGTATGGGACATTATTTTGTTTTTTGGGGAGAGATGCCCTTTTTTGTTTTTTTTTAAGGTGAGAGTGGGATATTAAGGAAGGATTATAGGCAAGTGTCGTGAGGGATGTTTGGTAGGAGAGGTTGCATATACAGACAGACAAAACAGCAGACAGGGGTGGTGTATTACACATGGGGGATAAACACCTTGACAGGGAGAGTGGTTGGGAATCCGAGGCTCATGAGGCCCCCAGATGGCAGTAGTGGCACTGATGTCCCCATCTGATGGCAGTCACCACCACTCTTTCACAACCCCGCAGCTCACTGTGCTGAGGGCTAGGCTGGAGTGGCCGCCTGCCCCTCTAGCTGCGCCAGCCTTTCCCTCCACCTGGTGCATGTGGTCATCCAGCTCCATCTGAAGAATATTGTGCACCATGCCACAGACCTTGTCCCAGGTGACAACATCCTCACCACGCCCACTTACAAGGGAGGGTGCGAGCCCAACCCCCTGCCAGCAGTTCCACCCAAGTGTGGTGCAGGACCAGCAGATGAAGAGGTCTGGGTTGGGTCCCAGACATGCTGGGACTTGGTGCATCAGCTAGGTGGGGTGGAGAGGCAGATCCGCTGGGATCTACCTTCCCATTTGTGCTATGGTGTGGAAATTAACAATGAATATTGATTAGTCATGCACAACACATCACAACATTAGTCAAAATAGCATGCATGGATATTCCCATTTACCCAACACAGTGCAATTATAACAGTGCCATAGCAAACAGAACCCATGCATATATGGAGTGACATTCAGGGTTGCAACAGCATGCCAGTTAGTGGTATGTCAGGCAGGCAATAAAATGATTATTCAACAGGGAATATTAGAATGCACACAGTTTAAACAATGATAAACCAAATGGAAGAATGGTTCCAACAGTAGAGGTTTGTTTGGGAACCTACCCATGTTGGTTTCAGTGTGATGGTTGGATCAGTTGAGTGGTGGAAGAAGAGAACAGATTCAATTGACAGCTGCTATCAAGTATATTTGTCAGTACATTACTATTCACTACTCTACATTCTGACCACACTTACACTCTACCTGGGCCATGGGGCTGCTACAGCACACCAACCGCTGTAGATATCAACAGAGCAATTGTACCCTTATTTTAGTTATACACATCAGACCTGTTTCTATACCAATTTCTTTACCTGTGGGCCCTGTGCAAATGAACTGTGTGCACATTACATTGATGTTTCTACACATATTTCAGATTCACATATTAGTTGCAAGCCCTGGAGTGTGTGTTGTGCCTTTCACATACATCTATTGTGACATTCTCTGTGTGCAGGTTTCTTGGCGACTGGGAAAATTATCAGTGACAGCCTGACACTCGAAGGGCTTGTCTGGGCCGTACTGTAGAGTGTGGATGTCTAGTTTGCATCTATTTGTAGGACTGGGGCTGATTAACACAGCAACTGTACCTTTCATAGTTATACACATCATACTAGTATTTCTATTCAGATTTCTTTATCTGTGTGCCCTGTATGGAAAATGCATGTGTTGCAGTACATTACTTTTTCTATTCAGATTGCAGTTTACAACTGTAGAACCAGACTGAGATGTTAGTGGCGGTCCCTGGATTCAAACCATGGTGTTTGTGCAAAATTGAACTACAGGCCTAGCCTTTATCAGACTGAGCTATTGGGGAGGTGTTGCGTGGTATAGTGTAGTACATATTTTTGTGCACTGTAATTTTACTATGACATGCTGCATTATTTGTTTCCCATTTTCAGTACAAATTATGCATACACAACAAACATTGGTGTCACTGTTTGTGAAACATGTGCACATTAGCTGGATTGCACACTTGACTGTTTTACAACTACATACTGCTATTTAGATTCCTGAATACACAGTGTAGGTTTTAAGTCTGCATCTGTTAGCCTTATACATTTTTAGTACATTCACAGCTACATACAACTGAAATTGAAAGGTTAACACAAGACACTGTTGGCAGACAAACAAGTAAAACACATTCTGATGGCAAAATGTACTGTTGCTTTTTTTCAGTTATTTGACATGCCCATTCTAATGTATGCAGACAAGCAGTGCTAACTCAGTTCACCTCAGTTAATGCATTCTGCAGGACATTCACATTTCTATTTTTCAGACACAAGTGAGATGACTCACACCAGTGTTTGGGATCACCTTTATTAGTTTTGACATACATATCTGTGTACAACTCAGAAATTCACAGTTACTATTCCTGCATGATCTGCACAGGGGAATGCTTTTCATTTCTAACTGTTACTGTAGCTCTGACATGGCACTTTTTTGGCAGGTTCACTCAGATACTCTCATATATATTCTAATATTCCTCTCCTGCATATTGTACCTTGTTTGCTACTGACATCTGTATTACACAGCAGCTGGGAATACTCCATTGTAACACTGGCAGCCTGACACAGGCATTTATTCCTGACTTTCACAGCACAGTTATATATACAGGCAGTACTACCATTACTATAATTTTGATTTCTTACTGCTAATAGTAGGGGGTATTCTGTACTCACCATACTGCCTATGCAGCTTGGCCAGTCACTGGGCATGAGTCTCAACATTCTGGGACCTCTCTGCAGCAGCTGTATGGGGAGACATCACACATTAATCACACTTGCACAGTCACAAGTTAAACTTTTCCATACTTAGTTAGAGATACATAAGACTGCATACTTACAGACAGGTGGGATATCCTGCACTCTGGCTTCTTGGATCCACTGGTCCAAGAGCGTACCCCTTTTCTGCTTCAGGTCATTATGGTGATGATGTACCTGCTCACCATTCCGGGGTATGCCAGTGGCACTGATGAGATCTCATGCAAGATGGTTCCAGGCCTCCATTTTGTACTGTGAGCCCTGGTACTGGTCCTGCAGCAGCCTACCATCATGTTTTTTTACTAGGAGCTCTACCATGTCCCTGGCCTCCTGGATGCTCCAACTTTGCACTCAGAAGCAAACACCTTCACTGACACCAGACATTTTGGTCCTGCAGTGAGCAATCCCAAATGGTTATGGCTGTATTCCTGCCTGTGTGGTTTAAATAGGGCAGTTTTCCCACCCTTTTTCTTGATTGGCCAGTTTTACTATGCTGAACTATTTTTAGCTCCGCTCAAACCCACATAACAATGCTTAAACCAGGTAAGCAAAGCAGAAATGCTTACACTAGCAAAGTATTGCTTAAATCTATTTTTATTTCATTAAATTTATAATTTAATTTTACATATTCCCATCCCTGCTGTGCTACATGAGAGCCATATGATTGACATCTATCATTCAAATTCCTTCAAAGTTTATTAAATTATTTGTCAGAGGGGGATTTTAACCGAGCATGTTCTGCATGTTATACCATGGCAGTACCACTACGCTACATCAGTTTTCTATCACAGTAGCACTTGTCTATCATTTTCAGGATTTCAGCCAGGCTAAGCACAGCAGTGCACCATGCAAACAAGCTGCACACCGCTTAAATTTTGTATTTATTTGATGAAAAAAAATACATTTTAAAATTTTTATTGCTTTCCTCTTGACGTGCTGCTTCCATGCATGTAGGGCAAGAGTGTATACATTTGGGGTTGTGCACTTGAAGGCTGCTGCCTTCTAGGTGTTTGTGTTTTTTTTTTTTTTCAGTGTCTGCAGACACTGAAATGTTAGCTACTTACATTTCAGTGTCTGCGGACACTTGTTTGCTATATAATATTACAGCCAGGCTTTAATATTATATAACTTGACACTCATCTGTGTCACAAAGTGCCGTATGACACTTTCTGAGTGAAGGGGGTATGTTACATGCGCAGGCACTGCTGACACACATCCCCTGTGCTCGCTCCTGGTCCATGTCCATTTAGATTAAATAGCAGTGTGCCTTCATGCATATGCAAGGTGCGCTACTATTCTAAATGGACACGAACGAACCACTCCATGCAAGAATAGTCTTATTCTTGCAATGAGCTTCGTGAATCCTGGGGTCTGTCTGTACTAGATGAGTAATGAAAAGTGTTACCTGCTAAGTGCTTTGAAGTGTGAATGATTAGTCTGAATGAAATATCAATCAGGTTTTCACAGTCAGTCCTCTTTGAGTACACTTACCGAGGATGTGTCAGGGAAAAGGTTCTTACAAGAAACTTTGTGACTGTATTGACTGAGTTAGAAGACCAACATTCCTCACACTGATATGAATTATTTATGTCAGCACTTTCTGCCTCTGAGCATATTGTATCTGCAATTCTAATGAAGTAGATTATTCATTGAAACATATATCAACTGCAAGGCAAAACATATAGCAGTTTTGTTAGAGACGCATAGATAAGGGAGTTATGTTCACAAAGTGAAGAGAAGAAAAGAGCTGTAGTCTTAATTTTTTTATTTTATTTTATTTGTGGTGGTAGTGGTGCTGCAGTAGCGTTGTCACCTCACAGTAAGACATTGTCCTGTTCGATTCTCAGCTAGAGCGTCTTCTGTGTGGAGATATGTGTGAATGGGCATACCTTCATTAAAGGTTGTGCGTCAGAGCCAGAACTCTGTACGTAAAAATCTACTGCCAATCATTAGCGGACCGGAGTTCCACTGTGGCGACTCCTAACCAGGAAAAGCTGAAAGACACAACAACACAACATTGTGTGAGGAAAGATTATCTTATCTGTTGCCAGTATCACAGGCATCCACACATCTAACTGCAAATTACACAGGGAAATCGGTCTGTTGCAGCTGCAATGTCAATGCTATGTCACATCTGGAGTATATAAAACCTAATTTTTATATTCACAGTATTATGTGTGTGTGGCACATACTGAAAATAATCTCAAGTGTGCTCTCTAGGGCTCTAATTCAGAGATGGTGGTGTTTGCATGTACATAATGATGTTTAAGGAGCATATGTTCATTTTAAATAGAAAAAGTGGAGGAAATATAAGAAAAGTACATTTTGACTACTTGTTTCTTAATGTTTCTCTATTTCAGTAAAACTTTGTTTTTTTTTTCTGAGCTGTTTGACATTGTACACTCTGGGCTGGCAGAAATCCCTAACAGTGAACTGCAGTTCACTTCCTCAGGAAAAAAAGTGAACATTTTAATTTGGCTGCCTTCTGTAGAACAAACAAGCCTAGAGCTGGTGCATGGATGTCAGCATTCTGAATAGTAATAAGTGAATACATTCCACGTGTCAGGTAAGTATCTTTGTCTCACAATGCATACATGAGGTGAATGTAGAGTCTTAAGACTGGAGATACAGGTTTGAATCCAGTTTACAAAAATGTTTTTTTATAACTGGATTCAGAATAACTACTCACACCTTAATATTGTACTGTGTGTAAAATGAACCTGGTAAAGTCTGTGATGCATACTAAATATCTTATCTTTAGTCTATGGTTCATAAGTGTGTTTGATGTAAACTGACCTCTTCTCATTACTAATAATAATATGCGCTAATGATGTTGTCAAATATAAAATTTTTTTGCAGTTTGCAAACATAATAATAGTAACATAAGTAATGTGGACATATATGTCATATATGCTGGAGAAAGTATCCGTATATATTTGTCATCGTACTACTTATACACCATATTGTAAACTTTGATGTCATGAATAATTTTATTCACTGCGCAAGACTGACCTTCTGCATGCCCCTTTCTGAACAATTGCCATTGCATGAAATCCTGCTTTTGTGTAATCTAAATGCTACTTGTGATAGTGCAAGCACACGTGAAAAGGATGACTGTGCCATTCTAATGCTACAACATCTTTGTTCTTTGTTACATATATCCATTCAATATATAAATTCAGTCTTTTTTAATTTTTTTTAATAATATATTTTACACTTGTGTCCTGGTCAACAGCACACAAACATTACTTCCTAAGGAAAAAAGTTAAAAATTTAATTTGGACCACCTTCCCTACCACAAATGACACATATGTTTTGTGAAGTATATGTTTAACCTAACTCACCATGTGTTACACAGGTCATGCATCTGAAATGTGTCTACAAACACAGATACTGTCTTTTATATAGAAATGCACTCCCATGACTAAGTAAAGTCACTGACATTCAGGCATATCTGAAGTATATCTCCATTTATCCTTAAATTTTTATGCTTCTAATTATCATATTAAAAAGTAAGTTCTCCTGTGGAAATTACAGATGATAAGTAAAGTTTGGGAAGTTATCATTTTTTTCTCAGGGGTTGATTCCCGGGTAGTAATACTCAGTCTTACGAGTGTGTACAGTCCAACAGCCCAATATGTCACAAGCTATGCCAGTTTTTCCTCCAAACAGCTTGAATTATAACAAACACCAAGGTCATGCATCTGAAATGTGTCTATAAACACAGATACTGTCTTTTATATAGAAATGCACTCCCATGACTAAGTAAAGTCACTGACATTCAGGCATATCTGAAGTATATCTCCATTTATCCTTAAATTTTTATGCTTCTAATTATCATATTAAAAAGTAAGTTCTCCTGTGGAAATTGCAGATGATAAGTAAAGTTTGGGAAGTTATCATTTTTTTCTCAGGGGTTTGATTCCCGGGTAGTAATACTCAGTCTTACGAGTGTGTACAGTCCAACAGCCCAATATGTCACAAGCTATGCCAGTTTTTCCTCCAAACAGCTTGAATTATAACAAACACCACAAAGTATATTGGTGTTTAACATTGGTACATATATCAATAGTTTGAGCATCACACATAACCAATTCTCAGTGCCACTTGTAACACCTTCTCTGCTTCTTGATGGACTCAGCATCAATGTGTTTGACAAGCCATTTCTGTGCTTCCAGCACTGCAAATGCAGCTGGCAAGGCTTTGTGTCTTTGCACACAAGTTGTTACATGCGAGATATGAATTCACAATAATTCATGCCCATATTTTGAGCTTGACTGCTGCAGACATGGCTGGTGATGGTAGGGAAGGTATTCCATTTAGAGCACCAAGATGAGATGATGAGTCTAGGATTTTTTTGCACTCCTGCAGAGGCTACTGCAGGTGGAATATACCTGGTCTCAGTATATGAGTGAGGCATGGAATAGCTTGGCCAAGGCTGTCTCCTTTGCAACTGGCATCACATACTCATTGTCATCTCTACAGTGACATAAAGAGGTGCAAAAGAGACCTGCTGAGCCAAGGGAAGGATGAATTTAAGACTGTAAACACCCCTCAATTATGTAAGTATACTGACCCATCACCTGTCTATGATATGGCATTAATTAGCCAGCCATCTCTGTTATTCATCATGCTTTTAAATATCTTTCTTTTCTGTACTGTACAGATGCAGCAGAGATCGCATAAAACCATGAGGCACATCAGGAGAGACTAACATACCTCAGTGAGACATGGGGTGAGTATGCATCAGGTCTGATTGCAAGGCACAGAAGTAGTTTCAGACCATCATTGTATATCTTGAGAAGGCATACCTTAACATTTTATATCTAGCTGGCATGCCTGCTCCAATAGCTCTTACTTATTGCATTTGGCAGTGAGTAGATCAGATTAATTGGGTGTGGGTTTAATACCTAGAAACAGATATTAGTTTTTTTTATAGGCTAGTATTTATAAATATTTTAACTTCAATACTGCATGACATTAACAACTGAATATTTGCAAATTCAGTTATTTTACCTTATGATGCAGATATCCAATAAAGTACAGTTAAATACATGATTCTATTAGTTACCATTGTGATTGACTGATTTTATGATGCAGTAATGCCTTTCCATCATATCTGGATGTGACCAAGGTGTACTTATGTGTTTTTCATATTGTTTTATGCACTGAAACAATGATGTAATGTGACATGCCATTGATCTCACTCTCTCTTTTAGTCTCCCCCCATCCTATCTTTCTTTTTTCATAAACCAATCTCTCTCTCTCTCTCTCTATATATATATATATATATATATATATATATATATATATATATATATATATATATATATTTAAATATAAAATACTTTGCTGCTGAAAACAAAATAACCAGCAGCACAGGGAGGTAGACTAGCCCACCACACCTTCACAGGTGGCTGCGGTAGCACCACCACAGGCAGCACAGACACTCAGCACATCTGGAGGTTGTGATTTTCTCACCCATCAGGAGCTGACTGGGTTGGTGGAGGGCATTATGGAGAGGGGCCTCAATGCCTGAATTGGCAGGGTTGAAAAGGTCCTGCATTATATAGTTAAAACGATATCACATCCAGCAATGATATAGGTAGCTGACACAGAAGACATTGATAACAGCTCTGAGGGTGAGGACCATACCTCTCAGCCTCTTAGAGCAAGAAATCTGGACAAAGCCATAAATAAAAGTGGGGCAAAGGCCCAAAAATAGCGGCAATTTTTTAAATATTGCTCTTGCAAAATTAGAAAGTTGATGGAATAACAGGTTTTGTATTAGCATGAATTTTTTGAATTATATAAAGTCTGAAATGAAAACATCTGTCATTATTTTCTAACTTCAATCTTTAAAGATTTACCACTAATTTGGTATAAAACCAAAATTTTATGAAAAATGGACCAAAAATATGAGGCCAAAATCTTTACATTCTGTGAAAATCTTTACATTTGAGAGGTATGGTGAGGACTAGATTATAGGACTAGAATAGCAATGCTCTCATGAAGGACATGGTTGTGCCTCCAAGGTCCCCTACCAATCCCCAGTCATACAGTTCCCTCAACCTTTTGTATCCATACCATCATTGTCATAGATTCATAGGTTTATAGATTGTTACTAGTCTAATGACCCAAGGGGTCTTTGTAAACCTAGCCAAGTTTTCCAGAAAGAATAATGATGTCTTCTATTCAAATAGGACACTGAGTGACAGGTAGTGGATCAGTAGCTCAGTTTGCTTAGTGATATCTGTATATAACAGACATGGGTTCCAGGCCTGGTGTAAATTTCCTATTCTCCATCCACCTGTCTAGGTTGTGCATAAGTGGGATAATAGACAAACTTAGCTTCACATGGATGGTAAGCCTGTTCCACAGGAGAGGCAGTCTCTGGGACACATCTGTCTCTCCAGCATGTTCTGTTTTTGTCACAAACAAAATTCATGTCCTTAAACCATATATTTCTGTTACTCTTTGACTTACGAATATGTAGGAGATTCATACATGTGGGGTTTGTGGATGCCTTGTAAGCCAGGCATAGATCACCCTCCAACAATCTATAGTAGAATGAGTAGAGGGAAATGGCTTTAAAGTGCTCTGCATAAGTCAGGTTTGTTATGCCTTGTATTTTATTTTTTTGTAAGGACCCTTTGAGGTCACTCTAGTTGCTACATATACCTGGTGAGGTACATACCAAAGGGAAAATTGTACTCTATGATTGGTCTGATAAGGGCAGAGTACAGTGGGATAATGACCTCTTTGGACCTATATGCCATGTCTTTATTTATAAGTTGCACAACATAAAAGGATTTCCTCACTACTGTGGCCACATGATAGCTGAAGGTAAGGCCACTGTCTACATGTGTACACAGATCTCTGACCACTGGGTCGAGTCTTAGGTGTGTCTTTTATGTCTTGTATGTCTGCACCTGCTATTTAACCTACCTAACCCTCTCATTCCTAAGTACCTTACACAACATTCCTCACTCTCCAAAAAATAAATAAATAAAATAAAATAAAATGGGCACCTGTCTCCCAAAAAAAAAAAAATATGTCCCATACAAAGCTCCCCACTTTGCCAGTGTGTCATTTTGAAACACCTGATTTGGTCCAACTGGCCATACAACATTATTCTGTTGTAACCCATCATTGGTGTGGTGACTCTCCAAAGTCATGAAATTGTGTGCACAATACTAGATTTAGTGTGTTTTAGTATTTATAAGTATGTTTTTATGTGATACTGTGATCTGCACCTTTAAAAATGTATTATATTGTTTTGCTAATTGTTTTATTGATTGTTGATTTTTATCGGTTAGTGTTTGTTTAAATAATGTGAATAATAGTGTTTTTTTGAATGTCTGATGAAGCGGCATTGATAGCCGTGAAAGTGCTTACAATAAACGTTAATTTTAGATGTCCTTATTCTGCCTTGGTTTGATTCTCCAGTATTTTTATTTAGTTATTATTGTCGCTGTGGTGGAACACTTATTCCTCTGGCTGGACTTAACAGTTTTTCTTCTTGTATATTTGTACAACCAGAGGTTACCATGGCAGAAAGTGGTGACAATGTCCTTGAACTGCCTTATGTACCTGAAGGAGAGAGACGGAGAACTGAAAGTGTAACTGTGAGGTTATGTCAATATTTGAATGCAAACGTTAATCCATTACTGGGCTATAAAGCTGCCGGTCATACTGTAGATGATGCAGATAATTATATTGATATGCTCTCTATGCATAGAGAGTTATTTCAACTTGAAGACTGCCTATATAAACTTAAGTGTTTAGAACTACAGCAATATCACTTTGAGGCTTGTCTTGAACTCCAGATTGTGCTCAGGGGTCTGAAAATTATAAAAATGCCCACTTATGGTGATTTACATGAAGATCTTTTAATAAGTCGGCAGAAATTAAATCTCGAGTTGAGCTTTAATTACATGAGACTTTTAAATGACTTTTTTAAACCAGAGGAAGACAGGCTTTTACAGTTGGTTTTATCTTTACAAAATGGGCTATATGAAAAGTATTCTTCAGAGGTCCTTGATATTAAACTCTGTCATATCCTTAACTCTGTAGCTGCTTTTGAAAGGAAAATGTTACAACAAAAACAAAAAAAGTTTGACAGAGATTTATCTGATTTTTCTGCAGGGCATGGTTTTACTTAGCCTAAACCTGCACAGAAACAGCAAGTGAATTCCAGGAAGTCAATAGAATCGAGACGTACATCAACATCTGTGAGTGAGGCAGTGGAACGCACTACAGCAGTAAAACCATTAATGATAACAGAGCACCCTGAGAAAGGAGCAACGTCTGCCAGTATTCAAATAAATTTGGGTGCTAAGAGTAAAGTAATTACGTCTTCTAATAATTTATCTAACAATTCCAGCAATGTGATGGGTTCTGCAGCACAAGAAGAAGCTGCTGTCCTGAATAGGAGTGTTTTTTCTTTTCCATTTCCAGTCAACATTGCTGCCAACAAATGTTCGAACAGCAGAGGCAGAACAAAAAGAAAATTAGTCATGGACATGACAGAGAATTGTTCTCTGAAGAGAATGTGGCAGAAACTAGCGACTCCTTAGTGTGGAACATCTCTGCTCGTGTTTTAACTACTGACGAACTAACTCTTCTGAATAGAGGTATGAGTTTTATACCTACACAGATGACTGACATTATCGACTGTATAATTGATTTACAAGTATTTACCCACAATGTTATGTTGAAACTACATTTTAAATCAGTTAATAATGATATTAATGCTAATGCTGTGAAACAGTTTAAGAAACCTAGTGTGTTTTCACCAGCTAATAATATAGCTGTTGAGGTGTTCGAAAAGAAATGTGAAAATTAAATTGCCTCACTATTCATTAATAGGACAATGGGGAAAACAGATTATAATTTAAGCTTTAATGAGCAGCAGGCACTTAAAAGTTTACATACTGATAGTTCCATTGCTATTAGACCAGCAGATAAAGGAGGCCCTGTGCTAGTATTGCATATGTACTTTTATGACAACACTGTGCTACAAATCTTGAGTGACACTGACACCTACACAATGATTTCTGATGCTTATGTTCAAATTGTGATATAGAGGGTTAATAACACTCTCCATGATTGTTTTCTCAGTTGTAATATTACTATGGACCTCTATAAGTATTTTGTTTGTGAGAAACCTGTTATCCCTGTGTTACAAGGACTACCAAAAGTGCATAAAGATGCTTATAGGCCACCCTTTAGACCTATAGTGTACTGAAAATATATCTATTTTTGTTGAACAATATTTAAGAAGTGTATTAAATAAGAATCAGTATGTACTGAATGACACAAAACATTTTTGAATGAATTATATGCTTTTTTTCAAATACACAGTACAATAATACTTATATTCTTGTAACCTTTGATGTGCAATCCTTGTTCACTTGCCTACCTAATGACATCGATATTGACATGTTGAAGGAGTATGTGTGTAAATATAATAATTACAATGGTGCCTTCATTAAATTAATTTATTTATGGAAGTTATCCTTGAGAATAACATTTTTATATTTAATAATTTAATTTATTTACAACAAAAAGGCGCAGCTATGGGCACATCAAGCACTAATAGCTACGCCCATATTGTAATGACCCATTGGCAGGATAGACATGTTTTAAAGGAATCAAAACAAGTGATTTTTTATCGGAGGTTTGTGGACAACCTATTTTTTTCTGTGGGAGAGAGATGAACAGTCTTTTAATAAGTTCCATCAGTATTTAGATTCAACTACATATTTTTAAAATTCACTTTGAATTACTCTAGAATTTCAGTGGATGTCCTAGATGTAACCGAGTTTAAAACAGCAACAGGAGCTCTCTCTACTAAAATCTTTAGGAAGAAATGTCAGAGAAACTACTACCTTTATAGGAAATGTATACATCCCTCATATATATATATATATATATATATATATATATATATATATATATATATATACATCGCAACATAGTTAAAAGC
>NC_056729.1:1044659256-1044821756 GCF_019279795.1 Protopterus annectens | reverse complement strand
CCCTTTCTCTGTCTCTCTCTATGTTCAGCCTTTTTTCTTCAGTAAGTTTTCACTGTCCCTTCAACTTTGTGATTTATAGTGTGTAAAGTAGGAGTTCCTTTGTAGAGGGATGAGATAATGCTCAGATCTACAGAACTATTTCTACATACTTTCAAGCATTCTAATCTAGGCTTTAGCTATGTATTACTGTTTTTAGAAGACTGTTTTATGTGCAGCTGTTGCCTGCATAGTATTCCGAGCCACTCCTATCCTGCTTCTATCATAAGCTACTTGGTCCCCTCTCCCCCTGATTATGTATCTTCTCCCTTCTGTCATTTATCTTCCTCCTCTGCATTTCTGCAATGTCTGGTGTCAAGATAAACCTGCAACTAATTCTAAACAGGTATACACAACTTACAGCAAAGTACTGTAAGTTTTATTTATTATTATTATTATTATTATTATGATGATGATGCCTTCCCACTACTGTGCATAGGTATTTATTCTGTTGAACAAGCTGAAGAGTTGAATAAACCGTATACTGTTGTCACGAGGGTAATACATATATTCTCCTTTTCTGCAATCTGTTGTCATCTTAGAATTTTGTGAAGTAATAATACTCAGATCTGTACATTATTCTTGGGGTAATGGCAAGGTTCAAATCTAGATGTGTTTTTCTGAATGTTTTTTATAAGTCCTGTGGGTGTAACTGTTGGCTGCACATTTTCTTAACCCATTATTATCCTGCTCCTGTATTAACGTTCTTGTTCCCCCATTGTGAAGAATGTCTTGTTCAGATCTTGCCTGAATAATTATAATGTTAATGAAAACAGTAACATAACACAACTATGTGTGGAAATGAACCATAAACTAATCTGTTAATATGTCTGTAATATGTGTGTTCCTGTCACAAATTATATCTCCCCATTCCACCTCTGTCATCAAATAAACCTCATTTATTCAAAATTGTTTCCATAAATTATGAATCAATCAACCAGGGTATTCCACTTCAGAACCGATAACCAAATCTTTAACAAAGTGGAAAGAATAACAGGCAAATTCACAGAGTGTATAAAAAACGTGTTTAATGATAAAAAAATAAATAAAATTAAGACCTTATTTCTCACTCAGGAGACTTCATCAGAATCCATAAACTACATGTTTCTACCAGTAATAATATGTGTGGCCCCTCACATGCTTCCTAACACAACTGTAGCAAACATATAAGGACTGCAGGACTGCAACTGTCATGGCAAATGTATAAATCATGAAACTTGAAACATGATCATAATACATATCTGTTCTGGTTCAGACATGCTTGTCTGTGTATTTTGCTTATTTACACAAAAGTTGACACAGAGTATAATACGCTGCTGCTAATTCCTATTCTAAGTTCAAGACCTTAGGGTAAGATTATGCATGTACTAATACTTTGCCATCAGCAGTCATACTTCTCAACCTGTCAGTACAAGAAATCTGGAAAAGCAAAAAATAATAGGGGACAAAGGCCCAAAAAATAGGGACAGATTTTAAATATTGCTTGTATTAATGTAGAAAGTTGCTAGAATGACAGATTTTACATTATTATATAATTTCTGAAGGATACAAAGTCTGAAACATAAATGTCTGTTATTATTACTCTAGTCATTCCTCACTGATTTTCTAGAAAACTATACATTTTATGAGGAATAGTCCAAAAATAAGAGGCAAAAATCTGGGCATTCTGCAAAAATCAGGACAGTTGAGATGATAACAGTGCAACTGAGCTTGCCAGCTCTGCACTACAGGCAGAGAGCAAAAAGTATATACAGCAAATAATTATTTGCTTACTTTGTACAACATCTGTATGTCTTTATTTAATTTTGAAAACAATGTATCTGGATTTCAGAGTGATGTTGATTCAGTTAAGTTAGCCTGCTAATGTATGTCTGCAAGCCAGTGGTTATACTTGCAACTATGTCAAAATGGTGGATAACATTTCCACACATAATCCATCACTGATATTTTGAGGTACACTGTCATATTTAGGAAGTGTCTGTTTGTACTGTCAGTGCACATTGTGCAAGCATGAGACTAGACAAGTGACAGTGACACTGTAAATGTTTACTATTTCCATGCAATTATCCTGGAATGAACATGCAGGAATGATTTATTAATAATCCATTGGTTCACAACTGTGATTGTCACTGACATCCCATACTGTGAAACAAGTAAATGTCCCTCACTGTAATGAAATCAACACAAATAACAGTATAAAAATCTTAGCAGAGATGTGGGACAAGCACTGTGCTCTTATGTTGGCCTGTACATGCACTTGCATTTGTCCTAAAACTTGTGTTGCACAGTGGCAGATGTTCCTCCAAACAGCGAAGTTTTACTAAGTGCAAATGTAAATATTCATATAAGTAAAGTCAGGCTTCCCTTGTGGTGCATGTGACTAATGTTTTGTTCTTTAGACTGTGAAACTAGATGGGTAGGAGGTTCAATTTTTACCTTGGGGAATTTGTGCATGTGGAAGAGTCTAGTGGCAGTTATATAACACCTCAATATTAAACGACTCATGTACACTTCCACTCAGGAGAAAACTTTAACTATGGACACAGTTCTCTCTGCAGTTTATCCTGCTTTTAACACAAACTTTTTCTCTGCAACACACTGATGAAGTAATCCTGTCAAAAGTGGACAGTCTCCACTTAAGGGTAAGATTTTTCCTGTAGTGCGTGTGGTTAATACTGTGTTCTGTAGATTATATAACTAGATATGTAGGAGGTTCAAATCAAACAGTGGGGAACTTGTGTGTGCAGTTTCAGTATCAGGTAAATGTGGCTTCCTGATCAGATGTGCATTATCAGCTTCCTGTTAGTGGTAGATTTAACATGAAAGAGGACACTCCTATCTCCTTTTCTCACTTATACCAGAAACATCTTCTATGTATCACATTGATGAGTTCATCATCTTAAAAATGCACACTATGCCATTGCCACTCTGAGTTCGCCTGTGGTGCTTGTGGCTACTTCAGTGTTTTCTAGATTGTGTAAATAGATAGCTAGGAGTTTTAAATCCACCACTGGTCAACTAATGCGGCTGTCTGTACTGTCCTGTACAACTATGTTTGTGGCAACACCCTTTATGTAAACTTCCACATAGGAGACACATTTTTTCCTTACAAAGCATTACCATATAAATTTTTATTATCTCCAGCCAATAACCAGCTTTGGAAACACAATGCTTGTATCATGCTACTACACATAAACTATATCACTGTAATCATATGCATTTTCTTGTGGTATTGGCTGTTGATGCTGTGCTCTCTAGACTGTGTAAGTACAGATGGAGGAGGTTTGATTTCAGCAATGACTGACTACTGCGCATGTGTGTTTGTCTGTCCTACTGTGTAGAGGTGGCTATGTTTAGCTGTGTAGTGTTAACATCCACATCAACCACCTTCATACATTTTTAGAAGAACATCAGTGTATTGAAGAATAGTGATGTCATCCATTCAAATGTCCACTGTCACAACTGCAAAACAACATTTTGTGCAGAACATGAGATTCAGGCAGTGCTCTCTACCTTGTGATCTTAGGTAGTCTGTTCAAATCCAGCCATTATTCCTTAGACTCACTTGTGTCAGACCATTTGTGAATGCGCAGGTAGATGACAATCTTGTCGGGCAGCTGTCTGCTGTATACATGTATGACTGGGGATTCCTATTACAATGAAGTATGCTCATTTTTCACACAGAAATGCTTTAGTGGATAATGATGATGCCATTGAATGCAACTGGCTTCCCTTTGAAGACTACTAGGCTTTTTCTGTGGCATAAGGACATCAGAAAAGGTTCTGTAGGATGTTGTTTTAGTAATACGTGTTAAAATCTGATTGCTATTTTCACACCAAAGTGATGATCACATTACACACCATGTGAGAAACAGACATATAGCAACAGTCTTTTAAAGAAATTACAGGCAAGCATATCTCTTAGAGCAATAACATGATGTCACAGCAAAGACCCAAATATCTCACAATTGTAGCAACACTTGCACTGCAGCACATTCATTCTTCACAATATCATGTGGCTTCTGTGGTCACATAGTCAGGTGTTCAAAACCCACATTGACTAACTGTGTGTCAATGCTTATATACCGTTATGCATGAATGATATCCACAAGTGTTATAATGTGTACAATTACAGTGAGAAACTCCTTCCCAGCCCTTTTATGTCATACAAATTGCAACACAATCATATGATGCAATGTTTTTGCATAGCTGGAGCATCACAGCTTTGTTAACACTTCCATTGTGGTACATGAGATTCATACATGTGTCAGTAGTCAGTGACTGATGTAGTTTGCTGTTCAATTCCAGCAAAGGGCAACAATTTATGAATGTACCAACATCACACAAACAACACTGCATGAAGATATTATTCTCAATGTTTATTTGGAGAAAGAAATATAAACTCATTTTGTAATATCCTGCCTGTGAAACAGTTGCTCTGCGAAAGTTGTGGTGTGAGTGCTCCTGCATCACATGCATTTAGTAATGCCTTGTACGCATATCTATACAGATACAGTGCGTTTCAATTCTAGAACAGGGTTATTGTAAAATAAAACAGGAATAGCTTCCTTGGCTGAGAAACACTGATATCACACTGCTCGCAGTTGTGTGAACACTAACACAGTTACCTGTCTGTTATCATTCTGACAAAATCATATTGTATAGAATATTTCATAATTCCCTTTACTAATTCACACATTAGTTTCATTTATTTGTGGCATGATCCACCTTTATGTCATGTGGCAGGCACAGTCAATACCCAGCTCTGCAGGGTGTGTAGTATGATAGGCGGGGGGGTTTGAATCTGTCAACATTTGTCTGTCATATAACTGTGTCAGACAGGAGAGACTTAGGTAATGGAAGTATTTATGGCATAATTAGAGGGAAACATTTTTAAGGCATCAACCTCCATGATAGGGCATCCAAACCCATTATAATAGGACAGTGCTGTATGCCCTGCAAGTGAGTTCAGCATAACACACAGTATACCTATTTCTGTACCATCAAAGGTTATTACATATCTTTCAGATATTTGTCCTGGCATGCGTTCGAGTCTGACAAAATGCAGATGTTGAGTATGTCATTGATTGTTCACAGGTATTACTTAATTTCCAAATAAGAATGCACTGCACTGCATGTCTTCCTCCAAACATTTATATGTTAACATAATTGTTTTCTTCACACTCTACAGCTTTACAGAAAATGATGGCATAGTGATGCAGTGGTAGCATTATCACCTCACAGCAAGAGGTTATCCGGTTCAATTCTCGGCTGAAGTGCCTCCTGTGTGGAGTCTGCATGTCCTCCCTGTGTTCATGTGGGTTTCCTCTGGGTGCTCCGGTTTCCTCCCACTTCACAAAGACCTGTGTCTGGAGCATTTCTTCCTGGGCCTCTACTGAAAATTGGCTTCATTCCAAGTTGAACTTCCCCGGTAAACAAATGTTAAATAAATCATAATAAATAAATAAACATGAGTACTTCCTTCCTGTATGGCATGATGCCAGATTATCACAAAATGTGATTGGGACTGTGTTCAGACACTTTCTTGTGTGTTTGTGTTGTATACATGCTGTTATGGCAGTGTTCAATGTAATTTCATGTGAACATGTTCAATATAATCATGTATTAGATGTGCTCCATTTACAAATGGAGACCTTGAACTACTGCAGTGTCTTCAGATCTGTGTTGTCACCTTTCACTTCTGTAGTTTGAGTAATATTATATTGTTTTTTATGTTGTACATGAATATAAAACACAAGCTTGTCTAAGATGTGTCAGTGTAATATGCTCCCCATCTGTGGTTGTCAAATGACAATAAATGGTAACACATCCTTTTCCGATGTGCATGACACAGCAGCTATATGGCTCATGACTTGTTTATACAGGATGGAGTGGAGGATACAGCACTACAGTCAGTTATCTCATATACATTCCATGTATATTCTTGCCATATTCAATAGCTGCATTGTATACGAACAGCCACTGTCATTGCTAACTGTTATCACTACCCACCATGTTATCAAGATTATTATCACATTTACTCCCCTTTCTTGCAATGTCTCATTCTATCCCTATCCCATCCATTACCATGCTCATTTTAGTTGTTATGTACATAAATGTAAATGATAGTGCAGAAATAGTTTACAATGCATCATACTGATTTCTGCACTATCATTGTATTCTGTGTAAATTCTCCAAACTTCACGTCCACTGCATCTAAATTCTTATAATTCACTTGCCCTTACTTCATGTTTATAGGTGCTCTCATAATACATTTACCTACAGGCAAGTCGTTTTGGTGAAACTGTGTGGTCTTGATTCCCAGGCTGTTTTATGGGCACCAACACTGCTGCTGGCCATGAAGTGTTGCTTGGAAACATGTAAGTGTGTTGAACAACATGAATGTTTAATGGGCACTGCTGCTCATCATGTGAACATTCTGCAATCGTTAGTGAATCCCAGGGACAATGTCCAGATTAAACACAAGCAATTAATACTGATGTAAAACTAACTTCTTCTTTATAGAAAGTGAAGAGACAGCCTTTTTATGAAAGTTAGAAATAGTGGTCAGTGGAAATGTTCTCAAACAGAACATAAAGAAGAAATATATTTTGTATCTAGGTATGTTGCCTTAAAACAAGAGTTTCCCATATTTTATTTATTATTTTGAATAAAACAACTATTATTAAACAAACCGATTAAATCACATTCATTTTCAAAATCATTTAAATCTATGCCATGTAACTCTAAAGATAGTAAGCCTTATTACAAATTTTTCATTAGAATTGCGTTTGTCTGTTATACATTTTCCATACTAATTATTACACTGTACCATGTCAATTATTTTATACTTGGGTTTCTTTAGTTATTTTAGAACTATTGCAACCTTTGTTATCTCATTTTAGCAGGTCCATTAAAATACAACAAGAATCAGAGCATGTTTTAATGTCTAAGTGTCTACTGCTCCAAGTTTTACATTTATCACTTAGATTTTCAAATTTATAGACCCAACACTGAAAAAATGTCAGTACTGTAGCTGTGACACATCTGGTCCAGCATAACATTGTTCCTGGAATAGACTGATTTTTTTTTTTGTGATACCTAATAACCAAAATAAAGGTTTATATTCATTCTGCACCTACTGCAAGTATTCTGTATTTTTAGGACATTGCAGAAATATTGTTACTTTGGATAAGGCCTTTTCTTATTTATAGTAACAAATTTCATATAGTTATGCTTCTAATAGTTCATAGAGATGGCACAAGCGTGTGTGGGGAGTGAATACAATAAAATACATTTTCAGTTTGTTGTTGCAGAGATGATAGATTACAAGTCTATATAAATGGGCATCATTTTTGTGCATTAGAAAATAAGAATTTATATCAGACAGCAATAATATATGGATTGAGATGCCAATGTAATAAATATTATATTGGGCAAACTACCACACAATTGAGGAAGTGGGTTCAGGAACATAACTAGGTATATTAGAAATATTAGCATATCTAGTCTATTTGCTATGTACTTTGGTGAAGAGCATAACAATATTTTATGATCTATGTCTGTAAAAATTCAGATGTATACTTGAATGTATCGGATATGTTATTAAAAAAGAGACATGGTTATTTATATGTTATGGTACCCTCTGTCAGTATGGCTTCAGCAATGAAGTGTTGCTGAAGTATTTATTGTAGCTAGTTTAACGATGAATATCAGAATATCTGTTGTTTTATTTATAACAATTGATGTAATATTCAAATTATTTTATGTGGCATTTATTAATACTATTATTCATTTTTGTAGTACAGTTCATTTAAATGAGCTTTAGCACTTCTGTTCAATCACTTCTTATTTGACACTGTTGATTGGTTGGTCTTAATTGATGGGATTATTTAAGGATTGATGTAGTTAAGTAAAATTTCAAACCTCGAAGATGTAAGCCAAGGCACTAGCTTGTTTTTATTGTGGTTAAATGGATGTGTATTTCTAAGCTTCATTCTAGTTGCCAATATTATTTATTTAAAGAACTTTTGACTAATGTTTGGACACATTTTGGAAGTGGAAAATGTTACAAGTTTAATACAAGCATCCCCTTTATGAACCTAATGAATGTTCTGCACTTTTACAGACTGACAATGAATGACCCAGAGTTTCACTGCTAGCTGGCTATGGATACACTGAGCAATGAACTTGCTTAATGATAGCTTGTTTCTAGTAACCCTTCATCTTCTCTAGGTACATTTGGAGAAAAGCTCTTGGGGTCTTATCTTTCAGTCTTTCCATAAGGCCAAATATTACTGTATTATTTTGCCTGGAGCACCCGTCCAAAATTGCTTATCTCAATTGTTCTCTTTTTACTCTATGCATAACCTGTTTTCTTTTGCCTAATATGAAGGTATACCACTCATGAACACACACACAGACACACACAGACACACACACACACACACACACACACACACACACACACACACACACACACACACACACAAACACACACATACACACACACACTATGATCAGAATGTAAAATTTAGCACTGAGGCTATCAAGAGCCAGTGTGGGCTGACTTCCTACTATAAAGATACATGTCCATGAATTTTATTTTGCAGTGCAAGAAAGTATAATTAGTTAATTTCTATGTATTCTTTATCAGCTGTGTATTGTTGTGTTTTTAAAATGTAAGAAAATGTCATCTGCAATGGGATTTATATTTGAAGTATTTCACAAACTTGCTTTTTAGCAGGTGGAAACATTTACAAACCCAGCACAAATATTGAATTTCCAGGGACAAGACAGTGGTTATTTCTTAATAAATGCACAACCTAATATTACAACTAGACAAAGGCACACTTAGAGGATGTTTCTAAATGGTCAAACTTGATTCAGTACAAAAAAATTGTTAGAGAATCTGGCAAAATCTATAACTAGTTACACAACTTAGATGGTCTTGCTACACTGAGTCTGCAGAGACTCTTTCCCATCACCTATTTGCTAACATTTTGCCAAGTCTCCAGCACTGTACATAATGCTCTTGCAAGTAAAATTGGTAGCTTTGCATTTCTGCTCAACAACATTTTTATGGAATGTGCAGAACTTGTTTGTTTCTCTGAAAACTCAGAATATCATGTATAGTATAAAGTGCAGTGGCAAACAAAGAGGAGGGCCAATCCATGTAGTTTGCTTATATATCATAACTATAACTTTCTTTAAAGTCTGAGCTGTTTTTTCTTTAATTTTGTTTCTCTTCACAGATCTTCAAATCATGGAACACTTTTCCCATCTTTCATAGTTTATTGATTCATTCCTTCCCTCAAGGGTTGGTTGTAGCCATGTTACAAGCTTAGCTGAGATTAGAGTTCAGGTGAGCTATCAGCCATGGGAAGTTTGGCTTTTCTTAATCTGTCCCACTCACAGTTTTACACTCCCACTCAACATGTAATGACATCACTGTGGGCAACATGTAGATGATTTGCCATGTTGCATTCTCATTAATTATGGCAGATCTGGCTTTACTCTCTACATTGTGGGTTGCAGCCTTTAGCAAAAAGTTCATTTCATTGCTTTGCCATGAATAGGTGAGCCATCAAAACTGACACTCCTTTCTAACCCTGCAGCGGGCACATTAGAGACTGAGTCCACTAACTATACAAATGTTGCGTGGGTCAACTTCTGCCCCCTTGTGTCATGTAGTCAGTTTAGTCTAAGATCTTTTTAATAGTAATTCTCTCCTGCTCTCCTCTCACCATAACATTTCTTTCATTGTTCATTTTTAATGTACCAGTTTGCTAAATTCAATTACATCTGGATGCTGCAAATCAATGCACTGCCACTATCCATGTCCTTAAGGATCTATCTTAGAAAACATATTTAAAATTTAAAAGTGTCCTAACAACTTAGTTTCCCTTGATTTTTTTAAACCATAAATTTGCTTTCATTTTTAATATACTGTTTTCATACTGTACTCTATGCAAAAATACTTAATGCTTTATAACCGAGCTTGCTTTCCCTGTGTTAACCTGCCTCTTGCCAAAATAAACAAAAACCTAGACATACTCAGAAACTGCAATAAACAGAAGACACCAGGGAATGTTTAACTGAATAGAATGCAATCTGGTTTGTCTGCTGTAGGGAAATAATACTTAATAAGTAAATTGCTGAATACTGTGCAGTCCTTAAAACCTTTGGGTCTGGATGTGATAAAATTAAACAAGTCTTTCCTTGTATTCCTCTTGCCAAAATAAGCAAAACAAAATCCAGACAAGCTTAGGAAATGCTGTCTATGCAAAATGACAGAATACTTTCTGCACTCTGTAATTCAGTGTTCAGTGTCTTCGTTGTCTTAGAATGCTTTGTGCGTGAATTCCTATAATCATACCTAATAACAAAAGTAAAGGAAGTATCACTCACAGACATGCTGAAATATGAGTTAGTATCTATTTTGCAAGATAAACTGGGATCTAATTCCACTGAAAGTTACCTTTAACCATAATTTTCATTGTTTTTCTAAGCAAGACTTCAAGGACTGCTGATCCAACAGTCTACTTTTGTAGCACGTAGGTGGGGAGACATTCTGCACCAAAGCTAATTATATACCAAGAAGTATAGATCTGACTTAAGCATTCTCTTTGGAATTCACAGCTAGTTCAAATATTGCCAGTTTTTATAGAATTCTGCAAGTGTATGCACAGTGCTCTGTATGATAGTTTCAGCCAGACTGCAGAAATAGAGTCATTCCTGCCCTAATGTATACCTTTTCAATATGGAAGGAGATGAAATACTGCTGCTTTTAAAGTGCATGGCTAGATTATTTGGTACTTACGTATTATCACAACCAGATTTTCGCGGTTGTGATAATACCATGCTGGCATGAAAACGAGGGGGGGGGGGACAACGGAAGCTGTTATTTGAAATCCTTACTGATGACAAATAAATTTGGAAGACATTCAGAAAGAGAGAAACAATCATTTAGTCTTCTTCCTGTTTTGCATGCATTACACATGCACGCTTCAATTGTCTCAGATTTCTAGGCCAGTATAATTCATTATGTAATGGCGGAACGAGTTGATCTGTACTACAGTAGTGAGTGCAAGCTGTTGGGTACACTAATATAGTAAGCCGTGGGCACAGTTACATAAAAACAGAAACATTGCAATGTTCTTACTTGCTGAAGAAAAGTGAAGTGAAGCAATATTTGGTGAGAGTAATTGCAGTCAATAAGAGAGCAGCCCTGACAACTGAAACGTCTATGCACTTTACTGCCAGCTACATAACATGGTGTCAGAAAAGTGCATACATAAACAGCGCCACTACGTTTTTCATTTGTTTTAGGCAGGGTTATTAATAAAAAAAACACATTGACATCTTCACAGCATTAACAGAATACATTTAGACATCGTGAAGCAACCGGCATTATTGCGAACGCCTGGTGGTGATAATACGGAGTGCTGGATATCTTACATATTCCCAGTGTAAGGAAAGCAATTTAATGCACAATGCTTTGTGTACTTCAGCAGACAGAAACAGGAGGTAAAACATGAAAGAAAACACATTGTTTGACATCTTCATGGCATTTATGGTTAAATTTAAACATCGTGAAGCAACCAGTATTATCGCAAAAATCTGGTTGCGATAATACATAAGTACTGATTAATTATTTATTATTTTCTTTTCTTGCTATGGTCTTATTTCTCAGAAAGACATTCTTTATTTATTTATTTATTTATTTATGTTTGTTTCTTTCTTTCTTTCTTTAGTTTGTATCCTGAATGTTCTCCTTAGCTGCATCCATTTTCAATAGAGGTATAAGACTACAAACTCTGAATTTCAAATTAGAAATATTGCACAGTGTTTGCACAATGACCCAAACATTTGTGAAACTGTCTTGTAGTGACTTAACATTTTAATGTGGTAATGGGCTTCCAAAGAGATCCTTGTTTACATTGTCATATCATAGGCTTTAGTACTAGGCAGACATAGAAATGATTAACAAGAAGTATGTGCAGATACCCCCTTTAACACCGACAACTAATCCCATTCGACCTATTTCAGTCTCATCCTGGGGGCAAATGCAATAGATACAGGACATTATATACAAAGTGAAATACAAAATGTAATATATTCAAAGTGAATATCAGACTTGTTTAGAGGGTATAGAGGCAACAGATATATTTTATGACATACAGATCGACTGACAAACTATAATACATACATGCATTACATACAGAGAAAATATCTGAGTCAGCATATTGAAAGAATCACAATGGAAAGCAGAGTCTGAGCAAGCTATATAGGTATTGCAGGGTAGGGAAATGTAATGCAGAGAAATATGCATGATGACTGGATGGATTTAGTGCACAGGTAAATATTTAATCATTTTAATAACACACAAGCATATTGAATCTACAAAAAAAGAAGAAAATAAATGATGTATTTTAGTAATGTAGATGGGTGTAACAAGTTATGTACACACATGTAAAAGAATGATGCACAGTTAACAGTGTGATGGATATCTGAAAGCTGAGAAACGATATGACTAAAGAAATGCAACAGTAAAGGAAAGATATCTGAAGCATGAAAGACAGAAAAAAATGTTTGGGGAGTGTTGCTATTCAGTAATCGTTATATCCCAGTCATTTCATGTGGTTGGTACATTTATGTGGCCTTTCATTTGCAACTATTTTTAATGTGCAATGAGCTATGACTCACTTAAATTATTTATAAGTTGACTATGCAACTGTATTCCTTAAAATGAGAGGCACATTATTCAGACTGAATATTCTGTTTCCAAGCAGATCAATGTGGAATTTATACACTCTAGCTCATGGTTCTTTTTTAAGTAACATAAAGCTTTCAACAGTGGAAGAAATGAAGTGTGGCAACAAACCAAATTGTCCCGGGAAGGGGTTAGACAAATATACTAGTGGGAGTTAGCGGGTTTGTGAATGGAAAGGGTTAAATGGAAGGAGGAATGTTTGGGAGGAAATGAGGTAAGGTTGGGGAGGGGCTTAAGGGGTTTAGACAAGTGTAGCTGGGTAAGAAATCACATTTTGGCGTGAACCTGCTAAGGCAAGCTTACGTCCCGGACGACCTGAGGTATTTTGGGAGAATAGGTAGGCTTTGGGTAAGGACAGAGAATTTATTTTTTTGTTTTGTTTTTTTTTTTTGGATGGGTGGCTGCTTATAGTGAGTAGGGTGTGGATTGGTGGTACAGTTTTAGTGAGGTGTTAATGGGGGGGGGGTTCTGTGAGGAAGTGCAGCTTCTATGAGGCATCATGTTGACTGTGGTCTCAAGCTTTAGTTGGAATTGAGTATAGTGCTTTGTAGTTGGGCCTCGCATGACTTATGGGGTTTTTGTTCTGTGCATGGCCGTCTTGGGTTGGTGTGACACATTGGTAAGGAAGATCGTCAGTCACATCGGTGGCAGTGGGCTGTTCTTGGTTTGGGCAGTAAAAGGTTCGTGTGAGGTAAGGATTGCTTTTCCACCTACAGATGCATGTCTGGGGCTGAGAAATGCCATCGGGTTTGACCTTAGCACGATATCCCAAACTAGTGGCAGGCTTTGTTGTCCAGATTTCTCAAGAGTGTCCAGACTTGCTTTGCCTATCCTTTTATTTCTGAACTCCATCAGAGCATCTGTTTTAGTATGTCTGTTCTCAAAAAAAAAAAAGAAACTTGTTCAGAATCCCTCACGGCTGTGCTGATTTAATGGTAAGGCCAGGCCATGAAGCATAGCAACTGCATTAATTTAGAGCAGGAAGTTGTTGTCTGGTATAGTTTACAACTTTACTACTGTGCATTAATGTTAGTATACTTTTTTTTTCATGATTATTACAGATGTTACTTTCAAGGATTAGCATGTTGGTTATTTCAAGTTACGGAAATGTTGTTGGTCACGAGTTGATCCATATTTCAACATTACTTAATAAATTGTAAAAATAGTAATCTGTGTTACTAGCTTATTTTCTAGTTTGGGGGTCAATAACCTGTAACTGCAATTGGTGTAATAACTGCAGGTGGTGCACTTTTTGGCAATGGCGATTGCTTGCTGTACAGTGTCAGTTATGTTATTAAGCACCTGCCATAACTTTGCAGTGGATTGTTGATGTCAGAGGATGTTAATGTAAAACAGGTGGTTGTAGAGGGTTTTAGGTTGGCGCCTCTTCCACAGACAACACTATTTTATTTCAGTTTTCATGCGTAAGCTGCACGATTGTGGAGGCATTAGAAATTTGAGTTAAGTGGGCTGCTTACACTGTACTTGCCTTTCACACTGGAAGTACAAAGTAAAAGTTTTTACGCTAGTAAGCAGACAGTACAGAACTTCCCAGAAATGGACACAGTTTAGCCTGAGGGACTGGTAGATAAGCTAATACAAGGAATTAACTTGTGAAGTGATAATATACAGAATGCCCGTTAAGTCGTCTGTTTGTAATGCAGTTGGGTGGTTGAGTTCTCAGAGCAGCATCAGCATGCAGTGGTGGTGAGGGTGTTGTAAGGAGCTTTCGGCATTCAGGGAGGTTGAGAGAACTACAAATTATTTTTTTTTTTTTTTTTGCGCTGGCTTTAGGCTGGTAGTTTGAGGCATGCTTGAGGTAATGGTGTAGTCCATGCATGCGTGGGGTTGCTGAGTCTGGTCTCATTTAACCATTTCCCTTTGCTACCTTTTCGTTCATCTTATTTTCTGTAAAGCCAGAGTGGATACGAAATGGCCTGAGGCTATGATCAATGCTTGAAGTTATTTCTGTTGTGTGGATGAGAAATTAATACCTTTCTCTGTGTTTTTGGAGTGTCTAGTGATGTGACATCTTTCTCTGTGTCATTCAGTGTGATGCCTAACTGACTAGATAAGTGTGCACTTTTGAGTTGTCGTTTACTTTCCTGTCATACAGGGTAGTTAACGATGCTATGTCACAGCTCATTGATGGTAATGACACTGCTAAAACTATTTGTAGTAGCATTAGTGATTTACATAAACCATATATTTATTGCAGTTTCAACTCTCAGTAAGATATTTTGAATTATCTATACAAATGTAGCTTATCCCTTTGGAGTTTTAGCTTAGAAATGGATATCATTTCACACGTACTTATTCTGGCAATGCCTCGGGTTACAGCACTCCTAGTTTAAAAGTCTCCCTGATCATCCCTTGCTATTTGGGAGTTGTCACTAATTCTGTTGCCTTTTCCTGTGGATTAGTTGTGAGCTAGACATGCAGCTGTTGGTATATTCTTCTTAATTAGTCCATTATTCATAAGATGGTGATTATTCTAACATGTTACTGGAATAGCGCTAACTGCTATGGGCAGCAGGTGAGTTCCTTTCTTGTTGCCAGCCAGGAGAAGGTTGGGTTGTGGTTTGGGGTATATCGTGGGATGTGAGTTTGAAGTTAATGGTGGATATTTGAGTGAGAGAGACAGCAAGGTAGTTGGTACGAAGAGCTTATTTTGTTGGTTGGTTTTCTGATGTGAAGGAGGGTTTCATGGGCTATGAGGCCCTCCAAGCAATGGTCATTGCACATGACCAATGCAGCAGTGACAGCTCGGGGGGTAGTTGAGGCATAGGTCTTGCTTAATTCAATGGTACAGTTCTGGTTATGCTTTTGTTTAGATTTAAGTCAGTGACATGCGTAATGGCTCGCAGAGTAGTTGAAATTTAGGAAACAGCATTTTTTGAAGATTTAGGAACAGTCATGGATGTTCGTTGCTGCACATGAGTGGTTACAGCTGAGCTGCTTTGCTGTTGATGGAGGAGGATGTGTGTTGGTAAATTTGCTGTGTTAAATATATTGTTTTTGCAGACTTCATATCCTTCAGAATAATGCATGCTAACAGAACTCTTGTTTAAAAACTGTTTAACTTCTAACACTTAACATGGAGGTTTTGAGGTATGGTTAGCATGCACTTTTTGCTATTTGCATTATAGGTCAGTGCTTCTGCCCAGTTGTGGTATAAAGGCCAAACTTCAGCTTTTTAGGTTAGCTGTTTTGACTGTGGAGGGATTTTGCTCTAGAGTTCCCAGCACACCTCTCAACTGTCCAGAGTTTGCCTCATGTTTGGTCTGTTTCCCAAAATGTGTGGGTTTTGGCAAATCATCGGGATGAGCTGATTGAAGTCAGTGAATAGTAACATGCATGTGAGTTTTGATCATGGTCACCAGAGTGGAGTAACAAGGTTACAGAGGGCAATTAATAGTGAGCAATGGTTAGTAGCTTGAAGGAAGTGGAGTGAATGGGAAGGTATTATTTTGGAGTGGATGTGCTGGTGTGACACAGTGGGCTTACAGGTGATCTACTTTATTTATGTTCATTAAGGTACATCTCCGTACTTGTATTACAGGGCTTTTCGCGAACCTATCCCACCAGCATGTTTTGTTCATTGTGATGACAAAGGTTTAGATCCTTGAAGTGTGTGGCTCTTGAGGGATTGGGATTTCTTTAAGTGTAACGTGTCCAACAGCTCCAGTGGTCTGGAATCGTAAAGTTATCTGGGTTGAGGAAAGGGATAGGTCCCTGCAAGTGTGGGGTTTACTTTAAATATACTCCACTGGTAGTAAAATTATCATGGGTATTTAATAGGGTCATAGGAAGCATTGCTTCAGTTATGGCTGCATGGTCATGGAAAGGAGTTTGGGTGGTACATTCCTTCCCAGGTTGGCAGGATAGGCTGTCCTTGATGTTTTGGAATGTGTTATGTATTTTGGATATTTTACATGTGTTTTTCTTTCTTGCAGATGGGGACTTGGAATGCTGTGGTTGTAATTGGAATAGGTGGGTATAAGGTGGAGCCTTCTTGTTCCTATTAGAGGGTTTAATTTTGTCATTTTTTTGTAGATGGTGGTGGGCCGAGTTCCAGTGAGGAGATACATTTAATTCACAGATGATCATGCTTTGGTGTCAATTAAGCGGTGGGGCCATTGGATCATAATGAGGTCGCAGATGAGGAAGTGCAGAATGGGCATCAATTGGTGGCTTGAAAGAAAAGGAGTTCAGAAAGGTGTCATTTTCCTCGGAGATGAAACTGCTCAATTATGCTTTGCTGTTGTCGAGTAGCAATTCCAGGTTTGAAATTGTTTTGTGGTCAACAATGTAATTATGTTTTGGGCTGGTAGGAGTGTTTTGGTACACACAGGAGGTGAGTGTGGGTAGGATATATGGGAAATTGTGGGAGGGAATACCATATATATATATATATATATATATATATATATATATATATATATATATATATATATATATATATATATATATATACAGGCGGCGCAGTGGTGCAGCAGTTAATACTGTCGCCTCATAGCAAGAGTTTCTCCGGTTTGATTCTCGGCTGGGGTGCCTTCTGTGTGGAGTTTGCATGTTCTCCCTGCATTCGTGTGGGTTTCCTCTGGGTACTCCGGTTTCCTCCCACATTCTAAAGACATGCTTCTGGAGCATTTCTCCCCAGGCCTCCGCTGAAAACAGGATCTGTGGAACCTAGTCGGACTTTCCCGGTCAACAAATGTTAAAAAAATATATATATATTTATTAAATAAATAATAAAAAAACCTTAGGTAAGACATCATTGCTGGTTTTGTTGAAGATATAGGTTATTCTTGTAAACTTATCTGATGAGGAAACCTTGGAATGGAAGGTTTAGAACAAGCAGCAGATTAAGGGGCATGTAGCTGTTGGGTTTTTGAAATCACATGCTGTCCAGCTGCTGGAATAATTCTTGGGTGATATAATTTAAGGGGGGTTATGGTATGTTTGTCAGAGAGATTAGAGTTTATTTCAATTTAATACACTAGTGGTATATTTGCTGCGGTGGTGGTACTGCGGTAGCATTGTCACCTCACAGTAAGATGTTGTCCTGTTTGATTCTCAGCTAAAGCGTCTTCTGTGTGGAGACAAGAGTGAATGGGTGTACCTTCATTGAAGGTTGTGCATCAGGGCTGGCAACTCAGTATGTAAAAATCTACTGCCAATCATTAGCGGACCGGAGTTCCGCTGTGGTGACCCCTAACCGGGAAAAGCCGAAAGATACAACAACAACACTAGTGGTATGGTTGGTGTGGTTGTGCTGCTAAAATGCCATGCTGGTCAGTTAATGTTTAACTGCTTATCATGGGATAAAGGGTGTGAGGGCAGGATTGCTATTAGATTAAAGTTTAAAAGGGTTAGGGTAGTTTGAGTAGGAACAGACTCAGTAAAGGTTACAGTTTTGAAAGTTTTATGTGGGGTTGTGTTTAGTTTTGAATATGAGGGTCAACAAAGGCTAGGATGGTCATTATGTGCTATGTTTGTTTGGTTAGTTTGGGGGATTGGCAGGATAGTCAGGACTTGATATAGGGCTGCTGTTGGGATGATGGTAGGTAGTTGCCTTTCCATTGGTTCCATGTGGTTTTGGGTCTAAGATTTTGGAGTTACCTAGGATGGATAAGGTCCTGGGGGCTTCTTACACAGTTAATACTGGTAGTTGGTAATGAATGAGAAGTTAGTTAATATATAGGAGTTATGCAAAGATATGGTTATTACTTTAGTATTGGGAAAGGGATTTTAACTTAACTGTTGGTCAAGTGATGGTTTTGCTGTTAATAGGATAGGGTTTTTGAGGGTCGACAGGGATCCAGGGGGTTTATTGAAGAGGGGTGCACTGAATAATGTTTGACTTACTCACGTCTTCCCCTTTGGTATCGGGGTTAGGTGGTTGACATTCTGGTAGGGAGAGGGGGAACTTGCCCTCTTCCGTTCCCCCTTCTGGTTGTTGGATGATCATTTCAAGGGTTTGTAAAGGAAAGTGAGCAGCTGGAGGCTGTGTGTTAAATAAGTGGAGGTAAAGGATGCTGCTTATTTGGTGGAAGGTAATTCAATAAATGGTGTATGAAGTGAGTCTTGGATGCTGCTTCATAAGGAAAGGTTGGATGGGTAATTCAATAAATGGGATATGAAGTGAGTCTTGGATGCTGCTTCAGGAGTAAAGTAAGCGAGTAGAGGCATGGACGCTGCTTACAGAGGCAGGATGAATAGGTCACGCTGTCCTGATTAACATTACATGGATGTTTATGCTGTGATTAAAGCAAATATACTGTGCTCAGTTCTGATTAATAAATGTGGGTTATCAAAGCTATGTTATGGAAGTTTAATAAAGGTCGTCAAATGTCATTCGGTGTGATGTGTTTATTGAAGGGGACCAGGACAATCTTGGATTTCATAAAAAGAGAACATAGCCAGCAAGAAGAAGACATACTTGTAAGTTCAGCATCTTATGTAATTGTGTCATATAAGATGTTTATTTTGCAAGTTGCATGGCATGTTGGGAGTAAGTTAAAATAGTTTAGGTAGCAGTAGGGCATTTGTTAGTTTATATCATGTTTCTGCACTTAAATAATGCTTTTCCTAGTTTAATCTATTTATTTGGTGACACGTCTTTTTTTTTTTTGTATTTATTATCTGAATAATGTTTTTTTTTAGTTTAACTCCTTATATTATGCCTAGGTACTTCATAGTATTTGAAACCGCTGGTGGGGTATCATCTGTGGTAGCTATTACCATCTTTTGATATATATATTAGATTTCTGTTTTTTTTTTTGTTTGTTTAATTCAGAAAGATATTTAGCTGCTTTACAACCTCTTTTCTTTTCTTTGTGAGGGTCACAGTTGCAAGAAAATAATCAGGTCAGTCTTTTCACCAGTCAGAGGTTCCAGCTCATCTGAAGGAATATTAAAATGTTCCCGGGCAGTCTAAGTGATATAATCCATCCAGCATGTTGTTTTTCCTGCACCAGACCTCCTACCTGCATCCCTTATGCATGAAGTAAACTGCAAATTATGACTAGAAAACACTATTATACTGAACTGCAACCACATCCCTTAACTCTCCTTAATCAGAGGTAGCAACTGTTCTTATTATGCAGATATCTTCTGCCTGCCACTGACAGTAAACCCACATGCCCTGCAGAAAAAAAACATAATTTCTACTAATCACCATAATTTTATTCTTTTACAAGGTATTCATGGTTTGTAACCATAATTAAGAATGGCAACACAGAATGGACAGAAAGCCAGATGCTTCACATTCTACTTTACAACCTCAGAATGGTAATAAAAATTGTAAGAAGGGAATTTAGTACACCAGGCAGCCCACCCATTGGGTGCCTTACTATTCTGTATAAGACATTGGGCCGGATTCACGAAGGCTTGCACAGAGTCTAAGAGTAGTGTAAGACTCCATGCAGCCTTCGCGATCCAGGAACAGCCCAAAGTCCGTGTAAGAGTCAAGCTAAAACGGCTCTTACACAGAGTGGGCGTGGATAAGCTAATCACCTCACTTGCAGCCGAATAGCATGCAAATGAGGATGATTAGCGATCCAGGAAGCCCAGAACAGCCCGTGTAAGAGCCGTTTCAGCTGCAGAAATGTACTCAGTTGATAACTGAGTACGTTTCTGCAAAAACGGCAATGGAGCCATGTCAGCTCCAAATAAAGGGTGCATATGTGTCAGGCAGCATGCCAATGGCCAAATATGTGGCCATTGGCAAGGTAACCTGATGCAAATATATAAAAAATATAATTTTTTTTTCGGCGATTGCCAATGTTTAAACCCAGCGCAGCCCCGCGCAAATGGGCTGCGCTGCATAGAACATAAAACGAAGGATTTAAACCCACAAATGTGGGTTTTATGCAATACATGGAATGTCAATGCAGGGACCAGCAGACCAAAACCAACATGGCCACCGTGTAGTGGTTGCTAAGGGGGGAAGCAGAGTCTAAGAGATGTAACTAAGCATTAGTAGGCAATCTGATGCAAATGAGTGTAAGGATACTGAATTCCACTGTCACATAGCAAATGAGCACATTCTGAGTAGTGTAAGAGTTACAGAAGGGGGAGGAACAGAGTAGGAGATAGGTGACATCACAGGGGGGAATGGTAGAAAGAAATGCAGTTCATTGGAGGTTAGAGTTACATGACAGATGTCAGACAGATATCATGGAAAGAGGTGTGCCACTAAGTAAGCATGAGAAAGTCAAGAAATGGAAGGTGTACACTGTTGCCTACACCAAAGTTTCTTGCTGGATGTGTATAAGCGCGTGCCGCAGTAAGGCAGTGTGCACGCGTGTAAGGCAGTGTGCGCGCGTGTAAGGCAGACTGAGCATGTGGCAGCGTGTTGGGAGATGTTTAACACCTTTTGCGTGGGCGTGCACGCGTTTTAAACCGAATACGCAGATTCTGAACTGTATAAGTATGTGTGCGCGCGTGTAAGCCACTGTGAGCGTGTTTCTGCTGGTTTGCACACTGCTCCTCCCTGAGGAAACAGAAAGGAAAAAGGAAGCAACAGATATAGTAGGAAGTTAGCAGGGAATACTGCTGGAGCTAGCAGGTGAAAACAATTAGATGCAGGCAATTACACAGGCAGAATAGTAGCCCAGCCCAGCACTTAAAACACTGCAAACAGCAGTGCAGAATGTTTCTCTCAAGAGACACTGCAAGACAGGAGTAAGCTAATAGAAGTGAAAACTGAAAAGCTTCACTCAGAGCAGAAATGTTAGGGGCTGCCATAGCTGTCATAATGAGACATAGGCGACTTGCTGAGGGTGGTGACAATGCAGATGGTGCCAGACAACCCACAGTGAGGAGACGGAGAAGAGTGTACAGGCCCAGGGTCACCTACCACGGGTTACATGAGCTGGAGATAGTAGAGCGCTATAGAGTGGACAGAGACCTCCTGCAGCAAATAGTGGAGCTGTGCAGGCCACGCCTCACACACAGAACCAACAGAGGGGAACCCATCCCAGTGGAAACCAAGGTATGTGTTGGCCTAAGAATACTAGCAACAGGTACCTTCCAGAGACCAACTGGTGATATGATGGGGATATCACAGGCATCAGCCTCCAGGGTACTGCACCAGTTCCTGGATGCCATGTCAGCACATGTCGGTGATCATGTATATTTCCCCAATGCCCGTGAGGTATTGGCCAGCAATATGCATCTCTTCCAGGAAATAGCGGAATACCCTGAGGTACTGGGTGCAATAGACTGCACGCACATACGCATCAAAGCACCAGCCGGTGAGCGAGGTAGGGCATACATCAACAGCAAGGGCTTCCCCTCCATCAACTGCCAGGTCGTGCATGATGCCCAGGGCATAATAATGAATGTGTGTGCTGGTTGTCCTGGGAGCTACCACGATTCCCACATCTGGCATTTGACGCAGCTGTACCAGACATTTGCCAATGGGGACATCCCGCACAGACACCTAGTGGGGGATGCAGGTTATGCACTGGAGCCGTGGCTGATGACACCCATCAGAAACGCACACACACCTGAACAGGAACGCCATAATGAGGCACACGCACAAACACGTAATGTAATAGAGCGTGTGTTTGGGCTGCTCAAGTCACGGTTCCAGTGTCTGGACACATCTGGTGGAGCCTTGCAGTACACACCAACTACATGTACTCAAATTGTCATGGTATGTGCTATGCTACATAATATGATCTTGCGAAAACAGCTGCAGCAGGACCAGCATAGGGTCGGGCCAAACAGCCCCCCACCATTGCCAAGGCCATCACAGGCAGAGCATGACTCGGAGGAGGAACAACCTGAGCCTGCCCCAGTAGGCAGAAGGAGGCGTGCCCAGTATGCCCTGGCCTTGGCAAAGAGGCAACGCATAGCGCATACACTGGCTCAGTAGGAACCCTGGGAATGATACCCCTCTCTGACTCACTCATATAGTAACAGGGATGCCTAACATGACACAACCTGCTCTCAAACATGTACAGGGAAGTGTAATATGCGCATCCGACAGAGACAGCCCTGCAGCACCACCTGAGGCATGAATGCTATGTGTTAAGTAATGTAACACCATGTACTATATGCACACCTGAGAACCCTGACTAACATCCTACCCTCACCAAGCATCATGCCACAACATGACAATAAGATGATCAAGTGCAACAATTGACTGAAGTATCGCAGTTAGTCAAAGGGGATCCAATGTGTGCCATTCTGGGATGACATGCTGAGCATGACATGATGCACCACCTGCTAGGACTGGCGTGCACCTATCAGTGCAGGCCGTATGGATACTGGCAAAGGCTGTTGTCACCCACAGTGTGCCCTGAATAGGTAAGGCTCAAAACACAAACCTATCTCCATAGGTATCAGAAGGGATAAGAATAAGATAAGGGATAAGTTGAAACAGCAAGATGCATGCAGTCTAAACTCACCCAGTATGGAGAATGTTGATATCTGCACTGTAACAGAAAACTGAGGCAAGGCTCACAACAGCACCCTAACACTACCAGGTTACACCTCATACTGTGCTGTACAGCCTCAAAACTTGAAACAAGCTACAAAAGGAGGGTGACTAGCAAGATTTGTCAAGGATAACCACACACCCATGTCGGTACCACAACAAAAAGCAGCATGGACTAGCCATGCTCAAGTAACAGTGGATAAAACTGCCCCCCAGTTTATAGCCTGCTACAGACTACTGTCCCAACACCAGGAACTGCATCCGGACTATGCTGGAATACATGAATATATCAAGTCCTCCAAACCACATTATATTGGGTGACTGCAAATACCCAGACATAGACTGGGAGCATTATACTAGCTCCAACAGTGTAGGACAAAAGTTCATAGAATCCATAAACCAAAAGGCCCAGGAACAATGTACCACTCCCACAAGAGGGGTAAGCATACTGGATGTGATAATCAGCAACATGGGTACTGGATGTCTAGATGAGAAGTGTATTGCTCACTGGTAAAACCAGACCATAGAGTAATCACACTGGATATCCAAATCCTGACCACAGTCCCTGGCCAGAAAACCACAGTGGAAAACATGTGTTAAGCAATATTTGCACTCCTCCAAACTGATGTGGAATCCAATTAAAGGTCCCGTGCAGGTGCAAAATATGGGCCACACCTCAGAACCTGTAATACAGCCATTCCATGAACACTGCCAGGAATGCTTGGATTATGCAGTCCTAAATTAAAACAAGACACAATGCCATACACGCAGATATCTGGCATGGTGGACACCAGCCATAACCAAACCATGCAAGAGAATGAGGAAGCTACTACATGATAGAGCAAACATAAACAATGAAGTAATCACTGATCAGTAGTATGGCAATAAAAGCTGTCCACACATACAATCCACTAAGGCCAGCCACAACAAGTGGAATCTGTGAATCCTGAGGCAATGTTACACCTGCCCCAAGTACACAGACAACCCCCAACTCCACCGAAGAAATACAAATATATGTGAGAGATGCAACCATCTATCCAAACTGGAGGCTGATCTTCCTCAACTCAGTACTCCCAAAACAAGTCAGGAGGAGAAGGTAACCACACACACCACAAACACAGTCCCACATAGACCTATTACAACTGCAAACCAAACACATAAACACAGAAAAACATTCCCGGAGGCACAAATCACAAACACAGCACACCAACAGAGGCCTCTAAAGCAGACACCCAATCAAACAACCTCCAAACATAGCACATGCAACACATAGTACACAAAGCTGGTGCGCCAAACAGTCACAGGCCAGAAGGAGAAACAACATGCCTGATATAGTTGTAATAGGTGACTCCATAGTCAGACACACTGCTGTCCCACACCAGACTGAACAAGGGAAAGGGTACAGTAAGCTGCCTGTAGGCTGCCACAATATGCCACATAACAGAAGTATGTAGGTCACTCCAAAGCAAGTAGAAATATGATGCAGTCATAGTCCATGCTGGTGTGAATGACCTGAGATGTACCGCCCTGGACTACATGAAAAGAGACATAGATGAGCTATCTGATTATATAGTCCAGGCCGGTATGACATTCACCGTTTGCAGCATCCTACCCTTACCAAGAATAATGCCACAGTACAAACATGGAATGATCAGCCATAGCAAGTGGCACACTTACTGGTGTCATACCAAGGGGATCCAATGTCTGTCTGCTTGGGATGTCATGCTTGACAAGCCACGCAGCTGTTCTTGGGATGGCCTGCACCTGTTACCCCTGGGTGTCTGAATATTGGATAAGGCCTTTGCCACCTCCATAGAGCCTTTTGTAGGCAAGGCTGAAAAGACTGACCCACCACCCTAGAAAACATAAGTGGGAAGAAACATAAGGGAAATGCTGACCAATGCCAGATGTGTACACCCCAATATGCATGCTCCCGAGGCCATCCCCAGTATGGAGAATATCGATGTCTGTGCAGTGACAGAAACCTGCTGCAAGCCTCCTGACAGCACACCAGCACTACCAGGTTATACCACGTATCATGTGTCATGGCCCCAAAACCTGGAACAAAACAGAAAAGGAGGGTGAGTATCCATAGTCAGCACAGACACCCATACGTCCAGGTAACTGACAATGCACAAGGCATTGGAGTTCACCCATGTGCAACTAACTGTAGGCAAGACTGCTGTACAGTCTGTAGCATGCTACAGACCGCACTCTCACACACAATAACCCCACCCAGCCGTCCTGAAGACACTGGACAGTATGAATGTCCCACCAAGTACCAAACAAGGTACCACAAATTACCACATAGGTGGTAAACCATTATGTATGGAAGGAGTAACCAGGGACCTAGGGACACAAGTGGACAGTAACCTGTTATGTGACACCCACATTGCTAATGTGGCTAGGAAGACTGTCTACATTTGACACCGTATCAGGAAAGGATACACATCTACGTCAACAGAGGTCATTGTGCCCCTATACTTTTCTCTAATCACACCCATAATCTAGCACAATGCCTCATATGGGATGTACCTTACCTGACACCTGCAGCAGTTAGAAAGACCTCAAAGGTACCTCACCAAGAGGATAAAGGGTCTCAAATATATGTCATATGCTGCCTGGCTGTAGACACCCCAGCTGAATGCAGTCACATACTGCCTACACAGAGGCATTGCATGCCTGTCGTAGGAGGCCATGCCCAACACAGGAGTAATGGACATGCTCCACCCCAGAAAACTCAAATCCATCAGAGCTGTGAGAGTGAGAGATGTCAACCTCAACAAATAATGAAATAGGATGTGCTGGTGGGACAGATACATAATCCAGAGGCTCCCCACACCCTGGACCAGAATCCCACTCCATGTTAGGCAGAGCCCCTCACTGACACTCTTCAACAGGAATCTTGCCAAGTGGATGGATGATTGTAGAGTTACACTGGGGGCTTCACTGTCATGTCCAGACAGAGGCACAGCAAATCAAATCATAAATGGCCATAATATTCACACAGCAAGGTGGCAAAAGCCACACACACTCTGGCTAGGCTAACAAATGCCCTAGGGTGGATATCCTAGTATGAACCTATGAACCTATGAAGATACAAATTGTACAGGACACTAAGGATAATCCCAAGGCTTTCACAACTGATGGTAGGAACCATGTTGGGAATTCACAGATATGCCCTGAATCACACAAATATCACAAACACACACACATATTGCCAACATACATCCTGACAGGTGCAGTGCAACCCCCGAATGCAGAATATCTATCCCAGCAGACTGCTGGCCCCCTGACATTGCAGATGCTGAGGCAACAGCCAACATCTACAAAGCAAAACACACAGCAGCAATGGTATGAGATGGTGTCCTGGGCTTAGTGCAACTTGGACTCCAAGATGACTGGAATGCCAAACCACACTACTGCTCAATGTCAGCCTTACCACAGAATATGTACCCAAAGAGCAGTGTACAACAACAGTGGCCCTTCCCAACAAAGGTGTTGCCGGAATGGATACTGAAAACTACTACCCCAGAATCCTGAGAAGCTCGGTTTGCACAACTATGGAAAGGATCAGCATGTACCACAGACATAAAGATATTGGGGACCTACTGACACCGGACCCAACCCAGTGTGGCTTTCTCAAGTGCAGATCCTGCCCCTAAACATGTTTGACTCAAATGAAACAGTCAACAAGGTCATTGATGAGGGCAATGTGGTCCACACAGTGTAGCTGGACCTTGCAAAGGCTTCTATACAATACCCTACGTGTTCATTATAGATAGGCTCACCAGCTTAAATATAAACCCACATGTCAGTAGAGGGTTGCAAACCAGACCAAGGACAGAACAGACATGGTCAGACATGCTGCAGCCATGTCAGACCACAAACCAGATATAACTGGCATCCCACAAGGCTTTGTCCTGGGATCTCCCTTGTCTGGTATATATGTCCCATAGGTACAGGCAAACATGGAAGGACTGTGTCCGAACATGTTTGCAGAGGACTACAAACTGCTCACCACATATGATCCACCAGCTGACACAAGCATCCCACAAAAGGGCCACATAGAAACAGACAACTGGTGCCATAGCCATGTCAGCAAGCTAATTGCAGAAACGTGTATAGTCAACCCCCGTGGAAATACAGTAAGTGCCCACCAATTACCACATAGGTGTTAATCCATTATGTAGTTAACATGTAATGAGAGACCTGGGGACACAAGGTGATAGACATCCTGCATTGGACAAACATGTGCTGTAGTGTTTACAGAAACATACCATATACCCACTTAATCATGAAGGCTGTCAGATCTAGATAAGGGGAGGTCATTGTGTCTCTGCAGTCATCCTTCATCAGCAGTACAATTGACTACAATAGTCCCTGTGGGATGTACCTCAGCAGACACCTCCATCAACCGTAAAGTCCCCAACAGTACCTCATCAGGTGTATCAAAGAGCTTGCACAGATGCCATGTGTTGCCTGTGTTGCTGGCATCAATAAACATGCTGCACCATGTACAATCTGAATGGCAGTGAGCTATGCACATGAGAGACCTGAACCCCAGCACTGACTTACATAGGACAAGCTGTACTGCGTGATCCATAACACAGAAGCCACCCCCACCCATGAGTGAGCCCCCAGCACAGGCTACCCACAGAGTCACTTATCAGTCTTCCTCAATAGGAATCCTGATGAGTGGATGGGAGATGGTAGACTTATCCTGGGTATCACTGACATGTCACAGGTAGACAGAGGCACAGTATACTAACCATGACATATGTCATGGTAACCTCCACTTACAATGTGTGTTGAAGGACAAACACACTCTCCAACTAGCATTAGACATGGACTAGGGCACATCGCTAGTGTTTGCAAATGTACACCTATGTTGTGGAATACACTACCAATGTTGGACAAGCCTGGTCTAAGTAGTTCATATCTGAACAGAATGCAACATGGTCAGATGTACACAACTGGCCCCTAACCAGGCTGTTGTGCCCACTATCGAAATGTAAAGCAGTGATAGCAGTAAAACCCAGGATACTGTCCACCACAGTCAAAGTACTACCAGTACACTATACAGTACTACAGTGTTAGGTCAGTGTGAAAGGATGTTGACAACTGTATGCAAAGTATCCCATGCAAACACTGCAGGCACAGTATAATCCTGTTGTGTTCACACACAAAGCAGTTGTACAGTAACTACACAACATGACACACAACACACAACCATAAACGGGTGATATTTGTTGAAGTTCACACTCATCCACAAATGTGTTGGGCTGCAGAGTCCAACATATGGAATGCTCACACTGGGCATGCTCACACACTTTGATAAATGAGACATATGTCAGACAACATGCCATGGGAAGGCTGAACTGGGCATGCTCACACACTTAGGCCAAATCTCGGTTTAGCAGTTGGACACACATATCTGGTATTTTTATGTGTTATTCCAGGAACCAACCACATTACAGCAGTCTGCCCAGTGCACACAGTTAAATGACTACAGAGACATACGTGATATAGTGGATCCCTCCCATATGCAAACAACTTCCACAGATGCACAAGTTGTTCATACAAACAGGGAATGCTATGGCAATAAAGATGTGCAAACAGTCTATCAGCAACAAATAATGTGCATTTGACAATTAAACATATGGGTGTAGAGGTCAACACTAGGCTGTTTGCCCTAGGGAATGACAGCTTAGCCAGAGTGTGCTTGGTGTCTGCCTCCCCACAGGATGCACATTCCCCTTTCTAAACACAGATGATGTCAGCACCCTATAAGTACAGCAGGAGAAAATAAACTTCCCAGTAATCCGAATAGCGTGCTCTGCTAATGTGTCCGTCTCAAGTGTCATAACATAGTTAGGTAGGGGTTTCAAATCCTGTGTGTGTGTGTTTGTGTTTGTGTGTGTGAGTGGGTTGGTGTGTGTAAGTCTGTGGGAGAGAGATGTCCCTTTTGGCAACTAGGAAAACACACTACAGGATGCACTTTCCCTTTCTAAACACCGATGATGTCAGCAAGCACCCTATAAGTACAGCAGGAGAAAAGAAGCCTCCCAGTAATGCGAATAGCGCGCTCCGCTAATGCATCCGTCTCAAGCGTCATAACATAGTCAGATAGGGGTTTGAATCCTGCAATTGGTAAGTGTGTGTTTTTGGCTGAGGGGGGTTAGTGTGTGTGAGGGAAATGTCCCTTTCGGCAAATAGGTGAACAGACTACAGGATGCACATTCCCTTTCTAAACACCGATGATGTCAGCACCCTATAAGTACAGCAGGAGGAAAAAAAACCTCCCAGTAATGCGTGCTCTGCTAATGCGTCCGTCTCGAGTATCATAACTTAATTAGGTAGGGGTTTGAATCCTGCAAATGGCAAGTGCGTGTGTTTGTCTGAGGGGGGTTAGTGTGTAACTAGGAAAACACACTACAGGATGCACATTCCCTTTCTAAACACCGATGATGTCAGCACCCTATAAGTATAGCAGGAGAAAAGAAACCGCCCAGTAATGCGAATCACGAGCTCTGTTAATGCATCCGTCTCAAGTGTCATAACTTAGTTAGGTAGAGATTTGAATCCTGTGAATGGCAAGTGTGTGTGTTTGTCTGAGGGGGGTTAGTGTGTGTGAGTGAAATGTCTCTTTTGGCAACTAGGAAAACACACTACAGGATGCACATTCCCTTTCTAAACACCGATGATGTCAGCACCCTATAAATACAGCAGGAGAAAAGAAACCTCCCAGTAATGCGAATAGCGCGCTTCGCTAATGCGTCTGTCTAAAGTGTCATAAGTTAGGTAGGGGGGTTAAATCTTGCGAATGGCAAGTGTGTGTGTGTGTCTGTCTGAGGGGGGTTAGTGTGTGCGAAGAAAATGTCCCTTTTGGCAACTAGGTGAACAGACTACAGGATGCTCATTCCCTTTTCTAAACACCGATGATGTCAGCACTCTATAAGTAAAGCAGGAGAAGGGAAACCTCCCAGTAATGCAAATAGTGCGCTCTGCTAATGCATCCGTCTCATGTGTCATAACATAGTTAGGTAGGGATTGAAAACCTGCGAATGGCAAGTGTGTGTGTCTGTCTTGTCTGAGGGGGGTTAGTGTGTGTGAAGGAAATGTCCCTTTTGGCAACTAGGTGAACAGACTACAGGATGCTCATTCCCTTTTCTAAACACTGATGATGTCAGCACTCTATAAGTAAAGCAGGAGAAGGGAAACTTCCCAGTAATGCGAATAGCATGCTCTGCTAATGTCTCAAGTGTCATAACATAGTCAGAAAGGGGTTTGAATCCTGCAATTGGCAAGTGTGTGTATTTGACTGAGGGGGGGTTAGTGTGTGTGTGAGGGAAATGTCCCTTTTGGCAAATAGGTGAACAGACTACAGGATGCTCATTCCCTTTTCTAAACACTGATGATGTCACCACTCTATAAGTATAGCAGGAGAACAAAAAACTCCCAGTAATGCGAATAGCGTGCCCTGCTAATGCATCCGCCTCAAGCGTCATAACATAGTCAGATAGGGGTTTGAATCCTGCAATTGGTAAGTGTGTGTTTTTGGCTGAGGGGGGGTTAGTGTGTGTGAGGGAAATGTCCCTTTCGGCAAATAGGTGAACAGACTACAGGATGCACATTCCCTTTCTAAACACCGATGATGTCAGCACCCTATAGGAGGAAAGAAACCTCCCAGTAATGTGAATAGCGCGCTCTACTAATGCGTCCGTCTTAAGTATCATAACATAGTTAGGTAGGAGTTGGAATCCTGCAAATGTGTGCGTCTGTCTGAGGGGGTTTAGTGTGTGTGAAGGAAATGTCCCTTTTGGCAATTAGGTGAACAGACTACAGGATGCTCATTCCCTTTTCTAAACACTGATGATGTCAGCACTCTATAAGTAAAGCAGGAGAAGGGAAACCTCTCAGTAATGCGAATAGCGCGCTCCACTAATGCGTCTGTCTTAAGTGTCATAACATAATTAGGTAGGGGCTGGAATCCTGCATATGGCAAGTGTGTATGTCTGTCTGAGGGGGGTTAGTGTGTGTAAAGGAAATGTCCCTTTTGGCAACTAGGTGAACAGACTACAGGATGCTCATTCCCTTTTCTAAACACTGATGATGTCAGCACTCTATAAGTAAAGCAGGAGAAGGGAAACCTTCCAGTAATGTGAATAGCGTGCTCCGCTAATGCGTCAGTCTCAAGTGTCATAACATAGTTAGGTAGGGGTTGGAATCCTGCGTATGGCAAGTGTGTGTATCTGTCTGAGGGGGGTTAGTGTGTGTGAAGAAAATGTCCCTTTTGGCAACTAGGTGAACAGACTACAGGATGCTCATTCTCTTTTCTAAACACTGATGATGCCAGCACTCTATAAGTAAAGCAGGAGAAGGGAAAACTCCCAGTAATGCGAATAGCATGCTCTGCTAATGCATCTGTCTCAAGTGTCATAACATAGTCAGATAGGGGTTTGAATCCTGCAATAGGCAAGTGTGTGTTTTTGGCTGAGGGGGGGTTAGTGTGTGTGAGGACAATGTCCCTTTTGGCAACTAGGTGAACAGACTACAGGATGCACATTCCCCTTTCTAAACACCGTGCAGCAGAAGGCCATAGCTCTGGCACAAGTTGTCTGTTGCTATGATGCCCCTTTGGAAGATGCTTGTGTCAGCTGGAGAGTCGATTATGGTGGCCAGTCTGCAGTCATCTGCATATTTGGACAGCCACAGTCCGTCCGTGTTGGCCTGTACCTCCAATAAATATATACCAAACAAGAGAGGTCCCAGGACTGAGCCTTGTGGGACACAACTCGTAACTGGTGTGGGGTCTGGCATGGCTCCAGCAATGCTAACCATGTGGGTTCTGTCCTTGAGCCACTGTGCAATCCATCTAGTGACATAGGGGCTTATATTAAAGCTGGTGAGCTTCTCTAGAATGCCCAAGTGGGGTATTGTTGTGAAGGCTTTTGCAAGGTCCAGGTAGGCTGTGTGAACCACTTTCCCCTCGTCAATGGCCTTGATGACTGTTTCAAAGAAATCAACCGGGTTAAACCTGGTAGTGCTGGTGTGCTCTCAGTAGCCCTGAACCAGGCATCTGTTACTGCACAGATATTGATGTTTTCCATGCCAAGGAGTGTTTTGGGTGCATGCATCTGGAGGTTTAGACGTCTGGCGTTGGGTAGCATTGCTCTCAGTTTCTTATCCCTTGTGATACCTATGAAGGTGGGTCTGTCATTTGAGCCCTGCCTAACATAGGCACTATGGGGGTAGCAAGAGCCTTTGCCAATATCTGAAAGCCCAGGGGTGACAGGTGTAGGCCGTCCCTAGCAAAGCAGGTAGTTCAACAGAAGATGAATGTGTGAAGGTGTAGTGCCTGTTATTAGTTAGCAGTAGCATATATGACTGCTCACGTGGACACATGCCAGGTAAGTCATATGCACTGTGTCACAGGCAATGTACATGTGAACAGGACAAACAGTGACATCCTGTCAAGTGGGACATGGACATACATATAGTAGGCTATGCAGATGGCACTAGGAGTCCACAGAAGCTCTATAACTATGCATTGCAGGTGTGATCAGTATTCCAGGGTAATTGCAAGCAAACATGCATGCAAACAAAGCTACAGTAAACAGGGCTGCATGTAGTCCATTGTACAACAAACAAGCTGTACCAGTCCCAGTAGGTAACACTGCAAATATGCAGGCACTATGCACATGTACATGGAAATACACGGGTCAGATGGCTAGGGTCCAGTCTCAGTGCACACAAGTGTACAGACCATGTACTGTCAGGATGTACAATAACTGGATAGAAACCCATGTGCTCATACCTGCAGTAATACACATGTCAAATAACAGACACTGAGCCTTCACTCAGTGGTTCCATACCTAGTAGGATGTATGCTCCCTGGCCTGCCACCATAGTATCCCTGACATATATGGGGACTCTCCCTCCTGTGACAGTTAGTTATGTGTGTTGGGGCTGTCTAGCGTGGTATGAGATGTGAGCATGCAGTGCTAGGGTGCTCCTGTGTGTCCTGTACCAGTCGTGTAGTACTGCACACATATCAACATCCACAAACATCTGCATTGCAGAGTCTAGTGTGGGCAACATGCCACTTGCAGTTTACATGTCCATCATTGTGTATTACTACATTCATTACCCTATCCCCTGTGCTACCTATGTATGTAGCCATCTGTTGACATCATTACCACCGGTATGCCAACATGTGCAGATGATACACTATGGTACTTACCATGGGTGTAGACAACAGGACATGACAATCACACACTTACTGCATCAGGCATGCTGTGATATACCCACAATTAATTCAGCACACAGTACTGTTAACAACATGATACTATTACTACACATCTATGTGGTCACCCTGTGCATCAGCAACATGTTAACCTGTACCTGCACAGTTGTTACAGATAGCAGGAGGTGGCACAGTTTCATCATATGCACAGGGTGTGAACTTGGTATGCCTGAGTCAGCCACCGATACCACCAATTGACATGTATGTGTATGTGTGTTGGTGAGGGACAGCAGTAGAAGGTGGGACAATGTTGATGCAGTGTGTGCGTATGCGGTAGCCCTAGGTGTTGTCAATTTGCATGTGTGTATGGATGCACACAGTTCCACCTCATGGCTGCCATATACTGGTGTTTGTGGACAGCCACAGACTGTACCTGCCAGGTCATACAGATCAGTGTCTCTGGCCATGGACACGGTACCTGTGCCTTGCAGGGGTGCTACGGACCGTATCCGGTACCAACCCAGACTGGGTACTGTCATCAGAAGCAGGTGTTTGTTGACTGGACACAGATCCCTGTCGGGCCTGGCCAGAGCCACGTGCACGTGGTGTCCTGGGGCGGTCTGATGACAGCACAGACCCAGCATTGCTGGAGCTGCTGCTGGCACTACGGGGGCGGCCGTGGCCCTGTTGTCATCTGCGACGACTGCCAGCTGCTGCTGTTGCTGGCATATGGCCACGTCGACGCCTCAACTGCCCACCATCGCCCTGGCTCATGGACATGTAGTTGTGGAACCGGTCTAATATGTCCCCACAACGTCTGTCTATGACATCGGTGAAATCACGGATGGCAGCCGCAATGTCACGCATACTGTCAGTCATGGCTGTGCGACATGCTGTCAGCTCCCTCAGACCCTATCTGGTGTACCGTTCCATACGTGACTGTGCCTGCATGACAGTCTGAAACATAGCTGAGGTTGTAAGACCTCTGTGGGCACGTCTGACAGGGGCAGTACGCCCATGGATGCTCCCACGAGAACCCCTGGACATCTGTCTGTGTGGTATCATCTTTGGGCCATGCCCATGGCTGCTGTGTGGGGAGGCATGTGCCACAGATACCACATTACCCTGGTCAATGCCCACTGTATGCTGTCCATCACCTAGGGACAATGGTGACAAAGGGTGTATTGGCAGGATAACTGTGCGCATTGATGGGGTCGACAGCTGTGTACTGTCAATCGGCTGACCAATGGCGGACCCTGGCATACCTTCCTGTGCCATTACACAGATGTCATCATTATCAGTACCCACGGCACCTGACTCAGAGCAGCAACAGAACCTGTGGGAGGGAAACAGGAAACACAGTTTACAATGTCTACACATTTCCAGCGATGCACACATGCACACATGCACACATGCACAGGTGCACACATGCACACATGCACAGGTGCACACATGCACACATGCACACATGCACACATGCACAGGTGCACACATGCACACATGCACATATGCACACATGCACAGGTGCACACATGCACACATGCACACATGCACAGGTGCACACATGCACACATGCACAGGTGCACACATGCACGCATGCACACATGCACAGTTGCACACATGCACACATGCACAGGTGCACACATGCGCACATGCACACATGCACAGGTGCACACATGCACACATGCACAGGTGCACACATGCACACATGCACACATGCACACAGTTTCACACAATTGTACAGTACTCAGTATGCGTGATATCAACACACAGACACAGACACACCTACATGCATACAAAGAGCACTACTAAGTGAGCCAAATAGTACTATTACTATTAACACTATTACAGGAATTGTTAATACACACTCACCAGCATGGATAGGCTGCATTGCTGTTATACCAGAGGGTCCTGCAGACGTGAAGAAACTAATGTCAGTGGGCACAACTGTGCCATTGTTACTGAGTATGATACAGGTCAGTAGTACAACAGTTGCCTTTCACAGGTCAGCTGCTAATATTGAGGATATCACACTTGCACATTAAATACTATGGTGACAGCTACAAACCAAGGACACACCCCACACATGCATTAACTACCAGTGTACACAACAGTCAACTATACATATGGCATATTACCTGCACGTTCACTGTCTTGCTGCTGTGTGGTTCCAGCCTCCATCATAATGCATGTCTGCTGCTGTTGTTGTTGCTGGCGGACTGGAGCCACTACACTCATGAGAAGTCCCTCCAGTCTGGTGAGTGGGGGATGTGTAGCCACCCCACCACCTGTGGCGACCTGTTGCCTGTGGATATCCGATGCACGCTGACGGACATGTCTGATTAAATCACTGCAGTGATGTCGTACCTGCTCATATGTCCTATTATGCGTGCCTATGTCATTTACCCGACGGACAAGGTCTTGCCACAATGCAGCCCTCTCCTGCTGATCCTGGCTGGTGCGGGAAAAGAGTATTGCATAATCCCGCACCAGGCTCTGGTGTATCTCCTCATCCTCAGCTGTGGAGTAGGTGGGATTCAGCGGTGGGCCATGTACCTGAGAAAGAAAATAACCTGGTATCAGCAATATATGTCAGCAGAATTTGGCACACATACTACACATGCTACTCGACTGTTATGATACAACATATCTCACATATGTAGCATCTGTCTGTCTATTGGTGGATACACATGTAGATGGCCAGGTATCAGTGCTCAGCCAGCAACTGTGCAACAGTACCTGGCAGACTCCATACGACATACTACCAAACCCCAGCAGTCAGAACACTGATTCAGGTCAAGAGCACCTCCTCACTCTGGGGGTTTGTATCTAGGTACTGTATGGCCTACATTGTCAACTACTGTGAGCTGACCACACACTGATTGCCCTGGATATACATATCCCACCTCCACCACCAGCACAAACGACTATAGTGCATAACATTACAGATACAAACTCTACACTTTGTAACAGTGATATGGTATCCTTTCAGCCCACTGGGCCAGTGGCAGATACAACCCACAATGCTGACCCCTACACAATTGCTTTCTAGAGACATCTCCGAGAATGCATGGATCATGCAATCCCATATATGACCAAGACACTCTCCACAAAGGGACAGCATCCTGTCCAGTTGACCCCAGCCATAGACATATTGTATTACAGAAGATGGAAGCTACTGCAAGACAGAGCATAACTCACTAAAGAGAGAGCATGTCTGAGCAGCACTGGTAAGGATCTATTTTCCATCATACAAAATACATGGACAACTTTGAGAGGGAAATCAAGAGTGACACTACAGATGACCAGAAGGCCTTCTTCAGTTATGTTAGCAACCTGGTCAGGAGCCATCCTCTATGCCCATAGGTAGTACACAACAACAAATGGTTCACTGACACCACAGATATCGACAACATTGTGGCAGACAGGTTCAGTGCAGGTGTCACCCCGCCCTCTCCCCCGAAATAAGGCATAGTTATCCCAGCTGACTGTAACCTCCCTGTCATCACAGATGTCCAGGTGAGAGACACCCGCAGGACAGCAGAATACACAACATGGATGGGACCTGATGGTATCCCCAGTTGCATGCTACATAAACACTTACAGGAGCTAAACACACATATAGAAGTGCTATGTAACACTAGCCTGACTACAGGATATGTACCTGTACACTGGCGCACAGCAGCAGTGGTTCCACTCCACGAAGGAGGCATCTCAACATACCAATACAATACAACACAATACATTACATTACAATACAATACTATACAATATGCTATTGCCCCTGGGTCTACAGCAGCGTACTGTTCTGCTACCCTGACCATTGTGACACATGTGGTGTGATGGTACCTGCTGCTGTCACATAGTTACACAGGGTGACTCATATGGCATATTACCTATCTGGCTAACATTCAGCAGGGGTATGTGTGACGTACTCATGGGGAGTCTTGCTTCTTAACACTGTGTGGTTTATTGCAGGGTATGTCTTATCTGTGGGTAGGAACTCTTACCTCCACATGTGCACTCTATTGCAGTGGCACGGACGACACACAGCAGACATTTAGGTTGTGGATGGTGTGAGGTGTTACTATGGTTGTTGGACATCTGTCATGGGTGTGACTTCCATATGTAAATCCGGGAGTGGTAACCTCTATGTGGGTGGCATATGTGTACTCTGTGGTGTTGTCAGTCACTGTGCATTGGTAATGTGTTTGAATGCATTGTCACAGTGTTGTACATGTCACTGTGTCCTTCTCCATATCTGTAGCTGTCATGTGAGGTCCATACCATGGCATCCATTATGTGGTGTGGAGGGGTACACCGACCTACATGTCCATAGCTGACACACCATGTCCACTGACACATACCATGTGCAGGTATTCCAGGGATAGTGTGCCACTGTGAATATCATTGGGGCCACTATTGTACACATTCATGACCCTGTTCACCCCTGACACATGTAGTGGTGGGCAGCCAATCACATATCTGGTGGTTACTGGTGTAGGTGATCTGGAATGTGGTATGGTACTCGGATTTGACACTGGTGTTCACTCCATGCCTTTGTCACCAGGCACCTGTTGCAATACATATGTACACATGTGCCTCACTCAGACTGTATATACATCTCTCTCTCTCTCTCTCTCTATATATATATATATATATATATATATATATATATATATGGATCACCTTTAAAATCCTGAAAGCTCAAAATCCTGAATCTCAAAATCCTGAACACAAAATCCTGAAAGCTCAAAATCCTGAAAACTCATAATCCTGAATCTCATAATACTGAAAAACATACAGGACACCAACACAGACTATATTGCAGCTACACTACACTGCACATACACTACTATCTATCCACTTACCCTAACCCAGACCCTAACCCTAAGGTCCGTCACTATCGCACACTCACCTCACCTGTGCCCTAACCCTAACTGACTTAACCCGCCCCTAACCCCAAATTCTGTCACTATCACACAATCACCTCACCCAACACCCTAACCCTAACTCACTTAACCCACCCCTAACCCTAACATCCATCGCACACTCACCTCACCTGTGCCCTAACCCTAACTCACTTAACCCACCCCTAACCCCAAATTCTGTCACTATCGCACAATCACCTCACCGCACCCTAACCCTAACTCACTTAACCCGCCCTAACCCTAACATCCATCACAATCACACACTTACCTGACCTGCTCCCTACCCGAATGTCCACAATCACACATCAGTGTTGGTGTCCTGTATGTTTTTCAGTATTATGAGATTCAGGATTATGAGTTTTCAGGATTTTGAGCTTTCAGGATTTTGTGTTCAGGATTTTGAGATTCAGGATTTTGAGCTTTCAGGATTTTAAAGGTGACCCATATATATATATATATATATATATATATATATATATATATATATATATATATATATATATATATATATATATATATGTATATAGATATATCTATATGTATATATATATATATATATATATATATATATATATATATATAGATAGATAGATATATATATTGGTGTACATATATTGCTATAGATGTGGAGGGGGCACAGAGGGGTGTGAGTGACAGAGGGGTGGGACAGGCTGTGTTGCAGGTCGTCATATACAGTCATACCTGTAGGTAGTCAGATCAGTCTGTCTATGTATATGTATCTACATATATCTATATCTGTATGTGTGCATTACATAGATATGTCTGTACAATATTCTATCTACATCTGTCTATGTATTCCTACATCTCTCTCTCTATGTATGTATACATATATGCATATCATATATCTATCTATCTATATATATATATATATATATATATATATATATATATATATATATACATAAATATATACACATACATATGTTGACATACATACATACGTATCCATATGTTAGACAGGTATATCAACATATTTGTCTACCATACTGTATACACACACTAACATACTGCTAAACAATCATAGCTGTGTAACCTACTTTGTACATGGCACTACAACCTACAATCAAACAACATTGATATGTGCACATAGATGCTCTCACATACAAATGTATGTACAGCCTTCACTGATAGTTGCTGTATGTCCCCTGCCCTTTACACATCTTCATATACATATGGATACAGACCAATGACACATATGGAGGGTTCACAGTATGTAGACATTTATAGTATTACTTTGCATTACCTGTATTTGTCACAGCTGCTTGTGTTGCTGTCTGGTTCTCTGTCCTGCTTCTCCACTTCCCAGTTGTCAGCTTTCAGGTAGCTGTTGCTGAACAATTTGTTTCTGTCTGCTTAATTGCAGTTTTCTCTGTCTCTGTCTCTGTCTCTGTCTCTCTGTCTCTCTCTCTCTGTCTGTCTCTCACGTCATTCTCAGGGTGCAATGAAAGTATTGCATGCATGGACATGGAATACAGCATACTTTTGTAGGTATCTGCATATGCCCATGTGATGGCCTCTGCACCAATTGTTAGCCAGCATTTGCTAATTCCATGCAGCCAGTTGTGTACTGATTGCAGTTCTCACTGTGATTTTAGAACAGTGGTATAAAAAGGTGTGTGGGATAGGCGTAGCCCTTTCAGATGTTAAGGGCAGGGACCATGCTGTTATGCTGTGGACAATGTTCTGTGAGTGTAAAGGTTGGTATCTCTCTCATATTTCCAGCTGTGTTGTAGATTAACATTCCTCCATTCATTTCTCCAGTTTCCTGTACTAACTGTGTATGTACACTGACACCTACAACTACTACTACTGTTAATGTGTGTGTGTGTGTGCTTTCCTTTCACTTTTGCTTGCACTCTGTTCATAGCTTCATAGGTTCATAGGTTAGTACTAAGCTAACTGCCTTTGTGAGCCATTTTAAGCCTAGCCAATTATCCCTTATGAGATTCTAACCCTGCACCTTGTGTATGTAAGGCAACACTTTAACTATTAGGCCACCCTCCCAACCCCTTAGGCTTCAATAGTTGCCCTTTACAGTCACTACTTGTATGCCTGCTAGGTGTCTTGACTGTAGTGTGTTGCTGTAGCTTTCCTATTTTCCATGTACATTCACACCTTGGAATGCTTGCTATATCTGCTAGGATGTTACAGCATGCAGTGTGGTCTGGCCATGGTGTGGGCCTTGACATCTATTAGGGTATTTGAGTATGCTGCTGAGCAGGCCCCAGAGACTTTCAGGTTCATCTGTTATGTGCCTCATGCAATGGTACATATCAGTGGGGTACACCCATTAAAATGTCTGGTATGCTGCAGTTGTGACTGTGGGTTAGCATGAGCATATGTATTACTACACTTTTTCTGCCATGCAAGTGGTGAATACTTTCCGGACTCCATAGTTACCATTGCATGTGTTACACCTTTCTGCCTACTGTTTGTACATTTCACATGGGGTCTGTGGGGCATCCCTGTAGGTCATTCACTGTTGCTATGTCTAGGCTCTTAACTATTCAAATATGGTGGTGTCGGACCCGTCATGTGTACAGATATTTGCAGGTTGTCCACATTTCTGCCTCATATTTTGGTCAATATCCCATGCACACCTTTTTCTGGCACATCACTCTGGGCTCAGGTCAGACTATGGTGACAAACATTGAAGTTCCAGACTGCATACCCTTCCAAACATCCCACAAAGTGTAGACCCTGTTAGTTTCTGAACTGTCTGCATTTGTTGTAACATTATTTGTAATGTGTCCCTGGTTTTGGGCCTTTGCTCCACATATTTTATTACTTGGTCCAGATGTGTTCCTGTAAGAGGTTGTGGGGTATGGGCAGTGCTTATCCTGCTGTGAGTATGTGTGTGTCTTGCAAGGTGCTATAGTGACATTATTACCTACTAGCTTCCAACTAGCATGGCTGTTTCTGTTCACACACTACTATTATGGAAATCCAGTAGTTTTTATAGTAATTCTAAATGTCATGTTTTGTGTACTACACATCTATATTCCCTTTACATTCATTCCTACTATTACATGATATATTTACTTTAGCACAATGCTCTTGTATAAGAGTCATGGCTTAGTGATAAGTCATGCAGACTACAGTTGCCAAGGTCCTGGGTTCATGACTCACAGTGGGATTTTATTTTGCTTTTGAACTGAGTACAAGACCTGTCAATCAAAATGACTAAGGCACTTTTAAGCAGTTGTAACCGGGCTAGTGCTGGTTTGCGCGGAGCTCACGCATGCGCACTGGCGGTTAGCTCTGCGCAAACAAGCGCACACCCGATTACAACCACTTACACGTGCTTACTCTTGCGCACACCCTCGCTATTTTCTTTGAAAGAAAAGAAAAATGGGGAGACAGGAAAGTGGTGAAAAAGGGGTCACAAAGAGGGTAAGACAGTAGGGAAACAAGCTTGGGATGTGCAGGAGGGATGTAGGTAAAGCCCATAGCTGCCCATTTCTTCATCAGCAACAGCTGTGCATATGTATGGAATTTGGTGTAACATTTGAAACCTTCCACCCCTGAGAGAGGTGTCAGGACAACAATAATACTTGTTGTACAGCCAATTGGAATTGATAGGTTCCATGTCCAGTAGACATGTGTGCGGAATGGGCAGCTATGTATGGGGCGTAATTTTTTTGTGGGTACAGAGTGCCCTTTTGTTTTTTTTTGTTTTGTTTTTTTTTCAGGTGAGAGTGGTATGTCAGGTGAAGGTAGTCAGTACAGCTGGGGAGGTAGGTTGGGTAGGTAAACAGACAAGACAAACAAGATGCATACAGGGGCGGTGTATGACACATGTGGGGGGGTTACACAATTGACGGGGGCGGAGGTTTGGATATCCAGAGCCCATGAGCCCACAGATGGCAACAGTGGAACTGATATCCCCACCCATAGGCAGTTGCCACTGTTCCTTCACTTCCCATGGGGCTGTGCTGGGGGCTGTGTAGGTGGGGCAACAGGCATGCCCGTTAGTTGTGCCACCCATGCCTCGAGCTGGCGTAGGGGCTCAAGGACAGAGTCCCGAATCTCCCTACGCACCACAGTCCGGACACTACGGAGGGTGAGTGGTGGATCTCCTCCGGCCACACTTGCAGAGGGGGGGCGAGCCCCATCCCCTGCAGCGCTTCCACCCGCAGGTGGCACAGGGCCACCAAAGGAGGGTCCGGACTCGGCACTAGTGCCAGGTGCACTCGCCAGCTGAGGTGGGAGAGGTGGTTCCGCTGGAACCCGCCTTCCCTGTCGTATTGTGTTTTGCATTATGTCATGACAGTTTGGGTTAGTGACATATAATACCATTCACAATTAGTTGTAACAGCATGCATTAGTATTCCCATTAACCAAACACCCAGATATTCACACCATTGAACAGCGTGCATAACACATGCATACTTTGAACAAAAATACACAGTCCAACAACATGCAGGGTTAATTGATGGCAACAGGCCATCAGGTGTGGATGTATGAACAGGGTAGATGCATCAGCAGACATGCAAATATATATGACCCAACAGGACAAACGTCCAGGGGTGTTAATTGTGATTGCACATACCATTTTCACGTGGAATGGGTTATATGTAGTTATAGGGTGGGGTGAAGAAAGTAATATTAACACCTTCGAATAACAATACATATGCTGTACATTTCTAATAGCTACAGTTATATACACACTACTGTTCTAACTGCAGTTTCCTATATGGTAACTATTTTGACTTGGTGATAGGACTGTTAATGCAACATCAATGTTCATTTTATGGTTCTTCATACACATTCATATCTAGCTTTGTTCAGCTACATCAGGGCTACATTTGCTTTATATAGCTGTAGACAAGTGAGGATGTTTGGTATATCAGACAAACATCCTATCTGCATATTGCAGACTGAGAGCAACATATCCTGATTTTGGTATACACATTCCAGATGCAGCAACACTTTGAACAGATTTTGCTGTTTGGTTTGGAATATCACATGCATTTCATTCTGTCTTGACTGCAGTATACTTTATTCAGGGGTTATTACTACTGTATTGCTGGATTCATGGCACTTTCTCACACTCTCTCACTTGCTTTCATTTTACTATTCAGGATGGTACTTCTAGGCTTTATTGACATGTTTTAACAGTACTTATTACAATCCATTCCAGCAGTCTCACTTCTGTCATGTTTCAGTATTTCCACAGGGATATATTTCACACATGTGATTTCATCATCTTCTGCAGCTATACTTTTCAGCCTGCTGCAGGTTGTGTACTATTTTCTTACAGGCAGGGCATTTTTATTTCAGAATATATGTCAGACAGTTTCATGTTTAGGTTAAACTTGCAGGCTGAAAACACTTGTAATCAAGCAATACTTGCATACACTTTCACACTGTTACTTGCAGATTTTATTCCTTACTGACTACACTGCACTCTTTTGCTGACTGTCATACTTTTATATTTCTTTACAGTTACTGGTAGTGGATTACTGACCTGCCTGGTGGCGCAACCGCACCAGCCTATCGCCATAGGCTCTGCGGTTCGCAGAACGGACACCTGCAGCTGTAATATAAATGAAGCAATATTGGAATACACATCTCCATAATATCAGCTAGTTTAATTTTTTACATACATAATTAAATGTTACTTACTCAGTGGTGGGGCGTTGGGTGATTGCCGGGCCTCCTGGATCCAAAGGTTCAGTTGGTCCTGCTTGCGTCTCTTCAGGTCCGCATGGTGGTGATGAACCTGCTCACCAGTCCTTGGAATCCCTGTGGCACTGGTGAGATCATGAGCCAACCGGTCCCACGCCTCAGCCCTGTAAGCTCCCCAGAGGACCTGGCCCTGCATGTGTTGGGCCTCATGATTGTGGACTAGGAGCCAGGCCATGTACCTGGACTCCTCAACACCCCACCTCTGTGCTCGAAAGCGACTACCCTCTCCTACTCCTGACATTCTGCCTGCAGGTCTGTTCTACAATCGTTTATGCTGTGTATTCCCGCCTATGGGGCTTATATAGTCCGTTTTTCCCACACATATCTGTGATTGGCCATTTTGGAATTGTATCAACTTCACTAAACCTGCATTGTCATGCTGTAGTTTGTATTCATTCCTATATATTAGCTATTATTGCATTTACAGGTACTGCTGTCGTGGCTTGGTGGTTCTGTACCTTGACTTTGGTGTATAGTATCCTGGGTTCGAATCTGGCCAATGCTTTTTATTTTTCATGACTGTCTAGACATGCTGAGGGGTGTGTCTGTGTAAAGGCAGTTTTGATACGGTTTGCTCAACGTTGCCCGTCGGTTAGCTTGTTTGCGGGGTGCGCAGCTCCGCGCAAATGGGGTACACTGCTTTAAGCCTCATTTGGCTATCGGCATGCATATTACGCTCAGCTCAGCTAGGGGCACATAGATTAAACGTGTTAAACCACTGCTCAGCTACGGGCACTCATTTTGCACCAGTTAGACCACTGCTCATCTACGGGCACATGCACACACTCTGTTAAACTGTAGCTCAGCTATGAGCACATCTGGCATGTTTTCTTCTTTTGTTACCTCACATGTCTGCAATATAAATGGGCTATTTCATTACATTTTACATGAATTGTGGTTTTATGTGTACATATTTGTCAGGGACTTGTTTCCTGCTTATTTTGCAAAAAAAATTGGTGTTGTGGGGGCTCGACCCATGAATGCCTGCTCTTCAGCCAACATCTCTACCGCTACACTATTGCTTCCTGGTTTATTTTGCATATTTAGTTCTTATATGCTTTCCCACTGACTGCTAACTGTAGCTGCGCTACGGGCACGCCCGCGCAAACGAAAGACTCACGGTTAAACATCTTTACAATTTAAAAAAAATATATAACATGTTCATTTATATATCTTTTATGTTTATAGTCTGTGGGGGCATGTGTTGTGTTGTGTTTGTTCACATTTCCGTGGACTCTGTTGTGGGTGTTTACTTTGGGCACTTTTACACTTCTGGGGGCGTGTCCGCTTGCAGGGCTCGGCCTACGGACACGCCCCCTACTGTCTTACACGGACCGTGTTAGACTTAGGTGTGATTCAGAATGCTCTCATGAATATGCAAAGCATGCTGACATCACTCCGTTTAACTGCAGCCTCCGTGTAAGAGTTATAACTCTTACACGGAGGCTTCGTGAATCCTGGGGATTGCCTAATAACAGCTTAGAAAATGCAAAGGTGATCACTTACAGATAGCCTGTAAATTGACAAACTTTTTTTAAATAACAGTTTACTAATGGTTATTAATCACAGTTACTTAATAATCAGCTTGTAGACTATTTGTCTTATTTTTCAAAGACTTTTAAATTTATTTATGTATGTATGTATATATGTATGTATTTATTTATTTGTTTATTTATTGTGTTTTCTTTACCAGGAATGACTGACTTGGCAAGGACTATTTTTAGAAGAGGACCATTGAGAAAAGCTCCAGTAAATGACATTTACTTTTACAGTTTAACTACAATGATAAACAATGTTCAATATTCAGTGACTATCAAAGACATGGCCTCATCAAATATCTTAAGTGAGTTTGCCAGCTAATGTTAATTATTAAAATAACTGACTCTGAATCAGGGTGGTCCATTAGTGATTTAAACTTATTAAGGCTAAATGCCTTCCAAATATCAGTGGGAAGATCATTCCACCATTTTCAAGCCCTTTGGCAAAAGTGACTTATCTCTAGTATGGAGTGACAGGTTGCCATTATTACATACACACAATTATTTCTTGTATCCTCAGAATGCTAGACAAATCTGAGCCCCAAAGTAGCTGGTTCATGCATTTATACACAAGAATATGGTTTCCTCTAAATAGTCTATAATGTGTTGAATACAGTGACAGCTGTTTGACTCTACTTCTGTAACTATTCAGATTAACACCATCAATCTGTCTGGTATAATACTGCTGAATGTCTTCCAGTCTATACAGTTGTATGTGGAACAGTTGGAACACATGCAACTTTGCAATATTCAATAAGTGGTCTTAACAACATCACTGTAAAGTGGAATTAAGACTCTCCTGTTCTAACTTGATGCTGTGTAATATATTCTTAATCTTAGCATATCACTTCTGTGCTGCAATATTAGATTATCATCTGATTTCAGTCTACAGTCCACCATAAGCCCTACATCCCTGACTTTCCTTTCACTCCTCATAATAACATTGTCCAAGGCATGGATTATTTAACCCAAAATGCCAAAACTTGGTTTTAGGGGTATTAAAAACTATATTCTTGCTTAATGTCTGTAAGTAGACAGTGTTTAAAAAGCCTTGTAAATTAGCTTGTTTTTGATTAAATTAACAATAACTCTAATTCTAGTTGTTGTTGTTGTGTCTTTCGGCTTATCCCGGGGTCGCCACAGCGGAACTCCGGTCGGCTAATGTTTGGTAGTGGATTTTTACGTGCCGAGTTACCAGCTCTGATGCACAACCTTCAATGAAGGCATGCCCATTCACGCATGCCTCCACACAGAAGAAGCTCTAGCTGAGAATCGAACATGACAACGTCTTGATGTGAGTTGACAACGCTACCACAGCACCACTACCGCGGGTTAATAACTCTAATTCTAGTATTGTGTATAAACATAATTACTAATATCTTAGCTCATTACAGCCGAGTGCGCCTCCAGACTTTTCTGCAGTTACCTTGTGCTGCGCTTCTAGGAGTCAAATATTGCTTGTTCACATTTGCATTAATAATTCCAAAACCATTCTACATAAAATGGTTTTAATTCCTGCATGGAGAACAGAATCAAATGCCTGTGACAGGTCAAGACAGATAACAGCAAACAAGAAGTACATTTACAGATAAGAAGACTTATAGTTCACAGAACTACATTTACAGTATAACAATGCAGAAGGAAAATGCCAGGATGCAAAAAACTCCCTTACCAGCCTCAGTAAAAAGCTGGGATCCCTCATAAAATCCTCCAAAGCTAGTTACGAAAACAAAATTGCCAAATATTCCAAAGACAACCACAAGACATTCTATAGCTATGTCAAGAATCTAAATGGCAATGCTCAGATCTGCTCTGAGCTACAATAGAATGGCATTAAATATACTGATCCCAAGAATATTGCCAATATCCTGGTAGATTGATTCAGTGCCAACTTCACCCCCCTCTCACCCCCTAAACGGCCCATCTCAATACTGAAAGATTGTCAAATTCCAGTAATAACGGCCACACAGGTAAAAACCACACTCTCCACAGCTAAGAATACAGCATCCATGGGATCAGACAACATCCCGAGATGTGTACTATATGAACTACAAAATGAACTGGCACCTTGCCTAAGTGTCATATTTAATCATAGCCTCACCTCAGGTTTCGTGCCCACTGAGTGGCGCACAGCTACAGTTATCCGATTCCACAAGGGGGGATTCACCTTGGATCCTGGGAAGTACCGCCCCATCAGTCTGATGAGCCTGATCTGCAAGGCCATGGAACGTATTATCATGGAGCATATGAACAAAGACAATGGCAACCTTCAAACACTGGACCCCACCTAGTTTGGGTTCGTGAAGGGCTGATCCTGTTTCCTGAACCTGATTGACTTCCTTGAATCAGTCTCCAGAGCTGTGGAAGAGGGTAAGGCGGTCCACACAGCCTATCTGGACCTCACCAAGGCCTTCGACACCATCCCCCACTCTGGAATCTTGGATAAACTTACTAAGCTGGGCATTAATCGCTATGTCACTCAATGGGTTGCCAACTGGCTTACTGACAGAACCTGCACTGTAAAAGTAGCCAACTCCAAATCCAGCTCCAGACAAGTGACAAGTGGAGTACCTTAGGATTCAGTCCTGGGACCGCTCTTGTTTGGCATCTACTTCTCTGAAGTACAGGCCAACACTAAGGGACTCTGGCTAACAAAGTTCACAGATGACTGCAAACTGGGAGCCATAATTGAATCCCCAAATGGTGTGGATATTCTACAAAAGGGCCTTACAGAAACAGATGCTTGGTGCCAGAGCCATGGGCTCAAGCTCAATGCCAAGAATGTATAGTTATCCCCTTTGGGAAAAAAACATGTACCCATGAATTACCACATAGGTGGCAGTACACTAAACACTGAAAGTGTGATACGCGACTTAGGGATACAGGTGGACAGTGGTCTCACCTTCAATAACCACATTGCCACAACAGTCAGGAAATCCTTCTATGTGGCACACCTCATCACTAAAGGCTTTTCATCCAGAAAAAAGGAGGTCATTGTCCCACTGTACTCATCCTTCATTAGACCCATAATATAATGCAATGCCCCTTTTGATATGCACCTGTCAAGACATCTGCAACAACTGGAAAGGCCACAGAAATACCTCATTAGAAGAATCACAGGCCTAAAGCAGATGCCCTATGCTGACCATCTAAAAAACTCCAGCTATACTCTGTCGCATATTGTCTACTCAGAAGGGATCTCTGCTTAACATATAAGGCCATGTCAAACCCAAAGCTGTTGGATATGCTACACTTAATGAAATCCCAGTCCCTCAGAGCCACACATTCCAGGGATCTAAACCTTGTCATCACAATGAACAAAACATGCTGGAGGAATAGGTTCCTGACCCAGAGACTCTCCAGACTCTGGGATAGACTGCCCATACATGTCAAGCAGAGTGCCTCTTTGGCCCTCTTCAAAAGGAACCTTGATAATTGGATGGGAGATAGGAAGTTCACCCCAGAGATCACATCAGTCACCCTGCTAGACAGGGGTCCAGGGAAGTAAATATTCTGGGAAGAAATAGCCAGGGAATTGTTATGGCTAGGCTTGTATAGGCCCTAGAGCTGATAGCCTAGTACCAACCTATGAATCTAAAAACATGCTGGCTATGCCCTTGCAACTCCCACTCTAATATCATCCACCCCATCCAACCACTACCTTTCTTTCCACTCCACTAACTACCTTGATTATAGCAAGCTCAGATGCTCATAAGCCTAGTACTTATTATACAGCAGGAACTTCTTCTTGTAACATTTGTTAATGTCTGTTATATTCTTCACAGATAAAGATTCTAGTTGTCTACTGATGTACTATGTTCTTCATCTGCAACTATGTTGTAAGTAATTGCTATGTTAAATTGTTAATCGCTATGTAATCCAATGTAACTACTGTCTGTTTATTTTACTGTGGAGCTTTTCTCCCCGGGCCTCCGCTGAAAATGGACCTACGTCCAGTCGGACACTCCCAGTCAACAAATTTAAATAAATAAATAAATAAATAAATAAAGTACATGTCAGCCATTTATTCTATTGTACATCTCAGTTTACAGTGTATGCAGAATACTGTATCAGAGACACATCTATATATTTCAATCAGTTACATGGGCTATCCATCATGTCATGACAGGAGTTAGAGAAATTTGCAAATTACATACAGAGTGAAATATGGAGTTTGGTGTAAGCAAAATAGGAAAGTAGGGTTAGTGCAGCGAAAGACAGATAAGATTTTGCATAAGAGTTATAGTCACTAAATTAACTACATGTTACAGAAAAAGAGGACACATGGTTATCTTTATAGTGATCACAACTGCAATTCCTTCATGATAGACTATAAAGTATCAAACTTTTTTCAATATTTGGCAACCCCTACAACCTGGACCCAGTGCAGTTGCCACGTTCATCCCATACTTGCTATGTTTTTGATTGGTATAGATATATATATATATATATATATATATATATATATATATATATATATATATATATATATATTTATTTATTTACTTTCTTTATTTTACTTTTACTTTCTTAACAGGGTAGGTGGGCTGGTCCCAAGGACCTTCTTCAGCCATAAAATCAGACAAAATAAAACAAGGTATAAGCATCCCTGTAAAATATGCTTCAGAAATTAATGTTGGTGCTTCATTTAAGTTTGGGCTGAAGTAGCGCTTCTTGTATGGTTTAGGCTGTTAAGCTTTAGTAAGTGATCTGCTACAGTTTAAACCGTTTTTCCCATCTTGGGGGGCAGCAGAAGCTACCAGAATACCTAGCTATGTCTCTATTAATGACTAAAGAGGTGTGGAGAATATAAAATGTTAATGGAAGGCCTTTTTACTATAAAGTGTTAATTTAAGTATTTGGAGTGAAAAAGGGAGTTTGATAGTTAGGAAATAAAGGCAGGAAGTAAGAATATAAGAAGTGGAGAACTAATAACATTATGAGAAAAATATGATTATTTATAGTATGTACAGAATGTACAAATATTTTACAGTACTAAGTTAGGTAGCAAAAATGCCCTGAATCCATTATAATGTACTCTTTGCTGATTTTATAATCAGAGGCAGTGTTGAAACTATTAATATGGATATTGAAACCAGTGAGGCTTATTAATTTGCATAGGATATTTTCTTTAGATGTTTCCTTAATGCCAATGTCCACCGCACCCAAGTAAAACTGAAAAGACCAAAAAATTCAGCAGGTCATGAAAGAAAAGCCGGACCACAAACACTTAGCACTTTTGTTTATTTAATTATGAAACACAAACTTTCTCAGAATAAATACAACAATGTTATACCACCCTTATATACAAAACATGTGACTAAATGAGCCAATAAAATTACACTAGCTAGTAATTATACAATCAGCCCTTGGTAAAAAAAATTAAAATAAGTAACACTGATAAAATGAATACATTCATCATATAACACACTATGTATATACATGTTAAAAACATAAAAAATGAGAGACCCTTTAAAGTCACTGCAACTGAAGAAAACACTTAATGTTAATACTTTCATTCAGTCCTGGCAAATAATCAGCTCTCAAAGCTATCTTCCATTTGCTCTCCCTGCACTCTAATAAAGCTTTGAAATCACCAACTAAAGCACATGAATCTACTTCATCCAAGACAAAAAATGTGAACTTTTTGAAATTTTCACAAATCAAAGAATCACGTGCCAGTGCATTTGTCCTATCCTTATTTCTGATCACTAAGACAATTTTTTTGCCTAATGTTCTGATGGTTTTGCCTATGTAAAAACTGGTACATGAATTACACACTGCAATACAGACAATGCATGTGGAGTCACAATTATAACGACTTTTAGCCCACAAAACTTTTTTGTGGTGTTTAAATTCAACAGAACCTGAATTCAGAATAAACCTGCATTGTCTGCAGTGACCACAGGCAAAAGTACCAAAGGATGCATTGCCACCTCTGTTGTGTTTAACTGTATTTTTTTCAAGAATGGTCTTGGTATTGACTACTTTTTTGTAGGTGAACAAAGGCTTATTCCCTAAAACCTTGACTAAATCAGAGTGTCCTAACAACACCTTCCAATTCTCTTTAATAATATTTCTGAAGATATCCATACTGTCAGAAATTGGTAAAGGGAAATCTAGTTCATAACCAGTCATGTTTTGTCTAGAACTGGCTCCTGAATTGCTTCTGCCCATCAAAATTGGGCTAGTTGTATTCACTCGCAAAACCAACACTTCAGAGGCTATTTTTTGTAACCCAAAAAAAAATCTTGACACCTTCGCATAAATTGTGTCAATTTGTTTACCTCAGAAGAAAAGACAAGATCATCACTGGTTAATCGATTCAGTTGTACAAGTTGCCCTTTCACTACCCCTGCCTTCATGTGCTGGGGGTGTAAGTTTTCCTCTCTGTAGATATTGGTTGACAAATGTGGACTTCCTGTGAATTCTACTGGAATGTGGTATACCATTGCTATATTTATTCTGAGGAAGTTCTTGTTTCACAATTAAACGAACGAAAGTGCTAAGTGTTTGTGATATGGCTTTTTTTCATGACCTGCTGAATGTTTCCTTAAAGTCAACTATTTCAATTTGCTACTAAGTTCTTTAGGCAGAGTGTTCCAGCTGGCAGAGACAGTCTTTAAGCAGATCTTCTCAACAATTGATTTTTTTGAAACGTGACTTTTGTAATATCAGAATGTTCAATAAAAGACAAGGCTCATGTAGTGGTAATGTCTGAATAGAGGTGATAGAAAAACTCGACCATGCAACTGAAAAATGGAATCCAACTTTAATAAATAGATAAACAAAATAAATGGTCAAGAGCTTTTGTCCCTGCCACAATGGGACTTCATCAGAACCATTAACATTTAATCAGTAACACCTTATTCTTCATTATTTGTCATGTGGTACTTTAAAATCAATACGCTAAAAAGTCTAACAACACTTCATATAAAAATAAAAAATAAAAAGTGTCCTAGCTAAAAAGTTGCAGAAAGTTATAAACCAACATAAAAATGCTTAATTATGTTTTTTCTCAAATATTTTTTTTATTTTATTTTCAATTAAAATAACATTTACATAATATTTTTAAATATCATTTTATACAACTATATACAATATTTACAATAACCTGACTTTCAATTATATACACTGTATGTTATTAAATATAGAATAAACAGATCAGTTATCAGATATACAATATTGATTATTGCAGAGTGCCCAACAAAGATATAACTTTCTTCCAAGGATTATTTACCAATGGCCTGGGGTAGATTCATAGTTCTTTGATTTTTATTTCCATCAATGCAGTTGTCTTCAGTAAAGTGTAGAATTCTTCCAAGATCAGAGGTGTATTTGAATTCCACCTTCTGGTTATGCATTTCCTAGATATAGCAAGTATTGTCCATAACAAATAAATATTTGTCTTATTCAGGTAGGGACCTTCATTTACATTTAGAATTATCAGTACTTTAGTTAAGGTAAAGGATTCATTAAATAAAGCTTGTAAAAAATGATTGATTCCATTCCAATATGATTTAATTTTATTACATTCATAAAAAAAATGAATCCAGTCTGCTGGATCTAGGACTATTAAAGGAAAGTTCAATAGTCTGAATCCACAGTACCTAAACACACTTTAACAAAAGCACTTTTACTGAAAAAGCGCTTTCGTTAATGTCAAATCAAAAAAAAAAAAAAAAAAACAATAAATCTTCTTTTATGCAGGGAGGCAAGCCCCCCCCTGCACCCCACCCCCCTACTTTTATATTCTCACTCTGAGGTTGCACTACAGTGGGGAAAAGGGAATTCTCCCTTAACCACACCATAGTGCGACCGGCACAACCAGCATACATAACCAATTATGCTGCTTCGGTGAGCAGCACTTTCGGTTATGTATGTTCGGTGATTTCTGCTTCAGCAGAAAGTGCCATCGGGGATCTGTATGGATTCCAGTCTGCTTTATTTGACTTTTCACACCTCCAGCAAAAACCATTTGTAGTAGTACTGATCTTTTTATTTCTATCTGGTGTTAAAAATGCTCTATGTAAATATTTCCAGTTAAATATTTTCCAGTACTGTGTGTTAGAGGTGTAATTAACTGATAGTTCATAGGTTAATAGGTTCATAGGTTGATACTAGGCTATCTGCCCTAGGGTATTTATAAGCCTAGCCAGGGTGTGTTTGGCTTTTGCCACCCTTTTAGATTAGTTGACTGTGCCTCTGTATAGTAGGTCACAGAATATAGCCCTTTTAAGGTTAGTTTACTGTGCCTCTGTCTAGTAGGGACACAGAAGAGATCCCAGGGGTAAACCTACGATCTCCCATCCACTCGTCAAGATTTCTCTTGAAGAGGGTCATTGAGGGGCTCTGTCTAACATGGATTGGGATTTTGTTCCAGAGTGAGGGGGAGCCTCTGGGATATGAATCTGTCCCTCCAGCATGTCCTATTTATTTCTTTGCTGAGGTTTAAGTCCCTGGAGCATGTGGCTCTAAGGGATTTGGATTTTCTGAGGTGGAGCATGTCCATTAATTCTGGTTTGGACATGGCTTTATACGTCAGGCACAGATCGCCTCTGAGTAGGCAGTAAGCAACTGTGTAGAGCTTGAGTTTCTTTAGCCTAACTGCATAGGGCATCTGTTTGAGTCCCTTGATCCTCTTGGTGAGGTACTTTTGGGGCCTTTCCAGTTGCTGCAGGTGTCGGGTAAAGTACATCCTAAATGGGTCATTGTATTCAATTATGGGCCTGATGAGTGATGAGTAGAGGGGCACAATGACTTCTCTTGATCTAGATGTGAACCCTTTCGTGATAAGGTGGGCTATATAGAAGGTCTTTCTAACCACTTTGACAACGTGATTGTCAAAGGAGAGATTGCTATTTACTTGGGTCCTCAAATCCCTAATTGCTTCTTCCGTACTTAATGGATTACCACCTATGTGGTAATTTGTGGGCACTTTGTTTTTCCCAAAGGGGATGACTATGCACTTTTTGGCATTTAGCTTTAGGCCATGGCTCTGGCACCAGTTATCCGTCTCTGTGAGACCCTTTTGGAGGATGCTTGTGTCAGTCGGTGAGTTGATTATGGCATGAAGTTTGCAGTCATCTGCGAACTTGGTCAGCCATAGTCCTCCCATGTTAGCCTGTACCTCAGAGAAATATATACCGAACAAGTGAGGTCCCAGGACTGAGCCCTGTGGGACGCCACTTGTAACTGGTTTAGAGTCTGACATGGCACCTGCAATTCTGACCATGTGGGTTCTATCCCTGAGCCAGTTTGCAACCCATCTTGTGACATAGGGGTTAATATTTAAGCTGGTGAGCTTATTTATGATGCCCGAGTGGGGTATTGTGTTGAAGGCTTTTGCGAGGTCCAGGTAGGCTGTGTGGACTACTTTCCCTATATCTATGGCCTTGGTGACTGTTTCAAAGAGGTCAACCAGGTTCAAGTGGCAAAATCTGCCCTTAACAAAGCCAAATTGGGTAGGATCCAGTGTTTGGAGGTTCCCAATGTCTTTGTTTATGAGTTCCATGATGATACACTCCATAGCTTTGCAGACCAGGCTAGTCAGGCTTATAGGGCGATAGTTTCCGGGGTCCATTGTGGCACCACCTTTGTGGAGTGGGACCACTGTTGCTGTTCACCATTCCTTGGGTACATATCCTGTAGTAAGGCTGAGATTGAACAGTGACTTTATGTGAGGGTTCAGTTCTTCTTGGAGCTCATGTAAGACGCAGCCCGGGACAATGTCCGGTCCCATTGATGCTGTGTTTTTTGCTTTGGAGAGGGCAGCTCTCACCTGTGCATCTGTGATGTCAGGGAGGCTACATTCTGTTGGGATAGACATTTGCTCTTTTGGGGGGGAAGGGGGGGAGAAGTTTGCACTGAACCTGTCTGCCAGGATGTTGGCAATGTCTGTGTGTTCAGTGTATTTTTTGTCATTTTGCACTAACTCAGAGCATATCTAGGAGTTGCAACCCAGGTTCCTGGCATAACTAAAGAAGGCCTTGTGATTATCTTTGGCGTCTTGTGCAATTTTTCTTTCGAAGCTGGCCTTAGATGATTTTATGAGGGATCGTAGTTTCTTGCTAGTACTGATCAGAGATGCCTTCCCTTTTTGGGATTTTGCTCTATCATGTAGTAGCTTCCTCCTTCTGTTGTATAGCTTATTTATGGCTGGGGTCCACCAGACAGGTCTCCTGCCTTTCGAGGAGTGAGTCTTGGTTTTATTTGGGATAGCACGATCCATGCATTCCTGTAGGTGTCCAGAGAATGTGTTTGTAAAGGATTCTGCAGTTTGGGCCGTATTTTCCACTGGCCCGGGGGCTTTGAAGGATTCCACTTCAGTTTTGAGAAGTGTGAAGTTAGCTTTTGAGAAGTTCTTCACCGTGGTTTCCTTGGCTGGGGGTGGGGACGGGATATGGATGTCCAGTGAGATTAATTTATGGTCAGATCTTACCAATGAGAGGTATACCTCTGGTGTGGAACATAGAGTCCCCATGTTGGTGATGATCAGGTCCAATATGTTTTCCCCTCTTGTGGGAGTGGTGACCAGTTGTTCCATAGCATTTGAGTTTGTAAATTCTAGGAACCATTGGGTGAGGGTGTTGGGGCTTGAGTAGTGCTCCCAGTCTTTGTTTGGGTAGTTGAAGTCACCCAATATGATGGTGTTTGGAGAGACCTTCATATTCTACAGTGTTCTCAGGAAAGCTGAGTGGGGATTCTGAGTTTGGGAGGGTGGTCTGTAGCAGGCTACAAACTGAAGGGCAGTTTTGCCCACTGTTAGTTGCACATGGATGGTCTCTGATGCTTCGTGCAGTGCCACTATCCTGGAGGTGTGGGTATCTTTGATGAATATGGATACTCCCCCTTCTTTTGTGGTTCGGTCTGAGTTTTTGGGCCGAAAAGCATGGTATGAGGTATAACCTGGTAGTGCTGGGGTGCTCTCAGGAGCCTTGAACCAGGTTTCTGTTACTGCACAGATATCGATATTCTCCATACTGAGGAGAGCCTCGAGTGCATGCATCTTGAGGTTTAGACTTCTGGCATTGAGCAGCATTGCCCTTAGTTTCTTTTTCCTTGTGCTGTCTATGGAGGTGGGTTTGTCTTTTGAGCCTTGCCTAAAAAAGGCACTATGGGGGTGGCAAGAGCCTTAGCCAGTATTTGAAAGCCCAGGGGTGACAGGTGCAAGCTGTTCCTAGCGAAGCAACGTGGCTTGTCGAGCATATCATCCCAGGCTGACAGACACTGGATCCCCTTTGAATGGCACCAATACTTTAGCCAATTGTTAAAATTGATCATTTTGTCTTTATACTGTGGCATCATTCTTGGTGAGGGTAAGATGCTACTCAAGGTCAGGGTCATACCGGCCTGGGCTACATGATCAGAGAGCTCCTCTAGGTCTCTTTTCATGTAGTCCAGGGAGGTACGTCTCAGGTCATACACACCAGCATGGACAATGACGGAGTCATATTTGTACTTGCTTTGGAGTGACCTGAGTGCTTGTGTTATGTGGCAGATCCTGGAACCTGACAGGCAGCTTACAGTGACCTTCTCCTTGTTCAGCCTGCTGAGTGGGACGTCATTGTGTCTGACAATCGAGTCACCTATTACAAGTGTATTAGGTGTGTTGTTTAGCCTTAAGGGCTGTGACTGTTTGGCACACTGACTTTGTGAACTATGTGATACGTGGGTATTGTTGTGGGGTAGCAGTTGCTTGGAAGTCTGCTTTGGAGATCTCTGCTGCTTGGGCAGATTTTTATTTAGAGACTCCGATTATGTTTTTGTGTGTTTATGTGTTTGGTTTGCTGTTGCGATAGGTCTATGTGAGACTGGATTTGTGGTGTGTGTTTACCTTCTTCTCCTGACTGACTGCGCCTGTACTGGGTTGAGAGAGCTCAGCCTCCAGTTTGGCTATATAGTTGCATCTCTCACATATATTTGAGCTTGTTTGGAGGAGGAGAGGGTGGTCATAGTATGATGTTAGTTTTAATTTCTTCTGTTAACTGCAATGACTGACCTTTTGTTAAGAACTGCCAGTATGATGATTTGGGAATTGCTTTATATGTTATTAACTCTTTATATAGATTTGAAATGGACTTTTTCTTTTCACAACTATTATATATAAATTCATACAGAAAACTTATTAGATTTGGAATATATTTAAATGAGGAATTATTAATTAATCTGCATAAATCTTGAGTGTACATTAGAATACTTTGTAAGGTTAACCAGTCCTGTGTTGGAATATTGTAAGCAGTTTTTATCATATGTATATCTAAAACATTTAATTTATTTACACATTGAAACCAGCATAAGAATCCATTTTGTTCCCAGGAGGTTATTGTTTCCCTATATATTTTGTGAGGAAAGTTCTTAGTGATGGTAAATGGGGTTAAAAGGTCAAACCAAAGTTTTAGATCTATGTTTGCATTGATAAGTTTCCTAAAGGAATTGATGTAATGATTAGTCAGTATTGTTTTAGAAGGTTTTGTTATATTATATTGTATACTTATGCATAGTATGTACCAGGGTTTGTTTGATTTGTCTACTATTAAAATTTTTTTAACAGATTAAATTCATTTGTTAATATAGCCGTTGTTAATTATTTCCAGTTGGCAAAATAATTTGGGTTTATTCAGTCTATTGTAGCTTTAAGCACATATGCTTTTATATATGTTTCTATTTCTGGGAAGTTCAATCCTCCTTGTTTCCACGGTCTAATGTGATGAGTTAGAGCAACTCTATTCTTTTTGGGATACCATAAAATGTTATTAAACATGAGTTTATTTCTTTAAGAATGCATCTTTCAGGAATTAACTGTATTGCTAATACTACATATAGTATTTTTGGCAATAAGACCATTTTTATTAATTGCAATCTGTCTTCAAAAGTTAATATAATTTTGTTCCACTTTTCTATATATTTTTTATTGTTTCAATAATGTTTTTATAATTTATTAATATTGTTTCTTTTATATTTTTGCATAACACTATTCCTAAATAATTTAGTGTAAGTTCTTGTTTTTTTATGATGGAATTATCTGTAACCTGTAGTTCTTTTTTCTTATTTAAAAATAGAAATTTTGATTTTGATCTATTAAAGTGTAGACCTGAAATCTTATAAAATTTCTCCATTACTTCTTCTAGCTCTCCTAATGACTCTCTGGAGTTTGATAGGTTTAATAAAATATCATCAGCAAAAAGCATTATTTTAGATATGTACTGGTCATAGACTTCTATTCCTTTTATTCTTGCATTATTGCGTATTATTTCTGCAAGTATTTCTATAGCCAAAGCAAATAAAATAGGAGAAAGGGGGCATCCTTGTTTAGTACCTTTTGTTATATGGATAGATTCTGAGATGAAAGGACCTAATTTAATGTAGGCTAAGTTATTAATATAAGAAAAACAAAAAAGTACCAAAGCTAACACAGCTGAAGATAAAACAATAAACTTTAATGCACACAAAAGAGATTAACTCTCTTTTGTGTGCATTAAATTTTATTGTTTTACCTTCAGCTGAGTTAGCTTCGGTACATTTTTGTTTTTCTTAGTAGTTACTTGTTACTGTACTGATCTATTTTTATTCTCAGCATACTTTTTACACTAAGTTATTAATATATATGTTTTTTAGTAATAAGATGAAGGGAGGAGGAAATTCAAATAATGCTAAAGTTTTAAATAGATATTCCCAGTTGAGGGAATCAAAGGTTTTTCTATATCTAATCTGATTACAAGTGTTTCTCTACCCTCTTTATTCACATAATCTATAAGAGTAAGTATCCTTTTAATATTATCATGTGTGTGTCTGTTATATAAAAATCCAGTTTGATCATTATTAATTGTCTTTGAAAGTGGGATTTTCATTCTGTTAGCTAGTATTGACAAGAATATTTTGCAATCATTATTCAGTAATGATATAGGTTTGTATGAGGTGCAAAGGTCTGATGTTTTATTATCTTTTAGAATTGGTGTTATGGGAGAATATTTCCATGAAGGTGGTATTTTTGCTTCTGACTGGACTTCTAGCAAAGTTTTATGAAAAAGGGAGATTACTGCTGAAGAAAAGAGTTTGTAAATATGCATAATTATACCATCTATCTCTAGAGCTTTGTTAGATTTACTTTCTTTTATCTTGTCAACAATTTCTTTGTAGGATATAGATTTTTGTAGGTCTAGCTTTAAGTTTTCGGGATTTTTTTTTTATATTGATAAGGTTTGTATCTAAGTTTATTTGGTTGGTATCTAAATCTTCTTTTTGAAGTGTTCCATATAATGGAACCAAAATGCTTCAAGGATGTCTCCTATATCTGATACTTTCCCCCCTTTCTTTTCATGATATATACTACTGTTATTTGCTTTAGATTGTATTTTAATTCTTGTAGATAAGTTATGTAGATGTCTGGGGAAGGTGGCTAATGAGCTTATTTTTAATTTTTCCAAGGCTAGACTAGTTTTGTGTGTTAGAATTTCATTATATTTTTTATTTAATTCCTCTATTTCTTTTTTGAATTCTGGACAATTCTGAATTTTTTTTAGAATTCGCTGTCAAGAGTCTGGCTTGTAAGTCTAATGATTCAGATTCCCACTCTCTAACTTTGTTTATGTACTAGCTAAGGCTTTTACCAAATAAATACGCTTTTAATGAGTCCCAAACCATGACTCTACTGATTTCTGTTGTATTATTAGTTTCAAGAAATAATTGTAGTTCTGACAACATCCAGGGTCTGAATTCTTTAATGTTCGTGATATATGATGGAATTCTAGTTGAGAGGATTAAAGGTTTAATCTCTATTTGGAGCTTCATTATCAGAGAGTCATGATCTGAGAAGGGGCATGGAACTATTGAGAAGTTGAGGATTTTTGTTTGTAAATCTTGAACTACTAATAATGTGTCTATTCTGGTTTGTGTTCCAAATCTATGGTCTTTATGGGAAAATAATAAGGATTTATCATATTTTCTTTAAAAGTGTCAATTAAATGAAATTAATCAATCCATTTTTTAAGGATTTTGAAATAGTTGCTATGCAAAAAGGCTTCTTGGTGGTTTCAGAAGCTTCTAAGATACAATTAAAGTCTCCTCCCAGTATAAGATTTAATTTATAATTGTTGGAAATAAAATCTAGGTGTTTTTTAACCATTCCTGCTCCAGTTCCTGGGAACCAATATAGATTAGCTAAGGTCCATATTCTGTTATTAAATTTAATTATAACAAATGCTAGTAGACCTTCTTTGTCTTCATATTTATAAATAACTTTTGGAGTGATTATGTTTTTCTTCCTGAGAACTCATACTCCTTTTGTCCTTGTTCTATAGGAGGATTGAGCTAAGACTGTATAGTCCTTAGGGTTTCAAATAAAGCTATCATTAGTCTTAAAATGCATTTCCTGGAGAAATACTACTTGTGCCTTATTTAGATTTAAATATTTTAGTAAGTCTGATCTTTTATTTGCATTATTTGACCCATTAGTATTTAATGATAAGAATGTTAAATCCATTTCAAGTTATTGTTGGAAGAAACTTTTTGCTTCTTTTTTTATTTTGATTATAGTAGTTATACCATATTCTCTGATAACATTGGATGTTATTTTTATGTGTATAAACTTGGGAGTGTAATTTAATGTTCTTTCTTCTTTAAATATAAGTAGGGTAAAATTCTGGTCAGGCTTTAAAAAAGTACTTCTATAAAATATTAATTCTAAAGTATCAAATACAAGTAAATATGAATTTCCCATTAAACATGAAATGAAAGTCATTCCTAATCCAATAGATTAAGATAGATCTATTGGATTAGCACTCATACCTTTAACCAACAATATCAACTGAGCTCCATATGTTAAATTACTATATGGAGAATTTTCTTAAAAGAGATATGAAATTCTATATTATTCTATTATTGTTCCATAGTATTTTATATATCAGGATGGGGTGTTAGTAGTGTAAACAATTATTATGTTGACTTAGAAAATATCCAATATTTAGTTAACTTTAAGAGATCCCAAACATGTCAGATATGCCATTTTGGATAAATTAAATGCAACAGAGGAGCATACACTAAATAAGCCAACAACAAATAGATTATTACTAAAATAATTTGACTAAAAGGACTCTACAGGAGACGATGAGTGATTACCAATGAAATATGAATTTACTGTAGGTGTACTGTCTTCCTTTACTTTCCCACTCTTCAGCTCATCAACTTCAACTTACACCTATGAAAAGACATGGCTTATCAGTGGTATCCTGACTCAGACTAGAGGTGCCCTACATTCTAGTGTGCAGTACTTTTACATATTTATAGATTTACAAAGCAGAGTCTAAGAATGAATTATGATCACCCTGACTATTCCCATCCTGCATAGGGCACCTCCTGCTTCCAGAATGGGTAATCACATCAGGTCTAGAAAGAATGTGAAGGTACCTATATGGTAATCAAGACTTACCTTAGGTAAGTATTAATCAAATAGTATTTAGAGCATCTTAGAGAGTTTTTGGGGCAGTTAGAATACTCTTAAGCCTCTCCTCCCTTGACCAAAAACAGAGATTTCCCCCTTCCCTTTCTTTCCCTTGTTTTAAATCAGTACTAATAAAAGAAATTCAGCAAACATAGGTAAACAGAAATAACATTCAGTAGTCCATCTTGTACATAACTTGCAGTCCATTAAACAAGTCAGTGACTAACATCACTTTAGTAAAGATTATAAAGACAAATCAGAAATAATTTCCTAGCTCTTTAAATTTTCTGATAAAGCAAAAAGTTAACAATAAGCTATTTTAACTAAAAGTATAAAACATTTCAGTTTTTCCTTGCATGTATACATTTCTACGTATATTGTAGTGTCAATAGCTGTCTTTGAAATCTGTACAATACTTCACTTCTTCAAATCGTTCCTTTTTCAATTCAGGTTTTGTTTTGTAAAAACGGCAACAATATTTCAAGGGCACAATTAATATTTAGACTGATGTTTCAAATAAATAACTTGTCAGCTGCCAATTGAGTTAGTTTAGGATGTATGGTTAGTGCAAATATAGCATGTTACAAAAATAATATGTATTTTTTCGTGTGCTCTAGAGACTGTCATATGCAAGTGACATATATAATGTAGCATATATAGACCAGATAGCTTATGGAGTCAGGTTGTTAAAGTGAATTATGCTTATTAATCAGGCAGTTTCATTTAAATTCACAAGTAATTTGGAGACATTTCAGATGAGTTTCCAGGAATGTGTAGTCCAATGTGAGTAATTGAGTCCACTTTTCCTCATAAACATATCTCACAATTCATTAAACTAAGCAGTCTAACATCTGTCTAATAATCATTATAAAGATAAGAATAGTAATTTCCTAGCTCTTCAAACTTTCTGATATAGCAGAATGTTGACAGTAAGCTATTTTAACTGGAAGCCTAAAACATTTCAATACTTCCTTGTGAATATATATTTTTACTTTTACTGTAGTGTCAAGAACTGTCTTTAAAATGGATGCCTTACTTCACTTCTTTCAAGTCATTCATTGTACAGTTCAGATTATATTTTGTCAAAATGTCAGTAGCATTTCAAGGGTACATTTAATATTTAAACTGATATTTTAAATGAATAGCTATCAGTTACCAAGTGAGTTTGTACAGAGTGCAAGGTAACTACAAAGATAACATGTTGAAAAAAGTAATATGTATCTTTTCATGTGCTCTAGAGACTGACAATTTCAAGTAACATATAAAATGTAACCTTTACAGAGCAGACAACTTGTGAAATCAGCATGTTAAAGTGAGTAATATTTTTTAATCAAGCAGCTAATTTCAGTGCATATGTAGTTTGAGAACATTTCAGTTGTGTTTCCAGGAACATGTAATCCCGTGAGGATAAATCATAAAATATTTACAAATAACCCTATTATGTATTTATTTTACCTTGTTTAGGTTGTTTTTCGCTTTAATAACTAAACATTACTTTTTCTTATTATTTATCTGTGAGGCTAAATGCACTTTGCAGATTCACAGTGTCCTTAGAAACTGCAGCAATTGTTTACTGTTGCTATGGCAACTCAAATAGAATGTGAAGAAAGCTTCACATCTGAAGTTGTAAATCTTTATTCATACTTTACAGATAGGACCTCGGTTCCATCCTCGGAACTGAAACAGCCGTTTCCCAGCTCGTGCAAGCCAAAAACTCTTAGCTAAGAACCTACCCACAATGCCCCTCTCCTAGATACACCAGATCTCGTTTGCAGCATTCCTGGTCTGACGTGTTTAGCCATCTCTCTCAAGCTAAGTAGTAATTTGTTGTTTTTATGACAGTTTTTCTTCTGAATTTCAAAAATGTTAGTCAACTTAGTCTTTTTTCACTGTCGCCTATAACCTAGGCCTATTTCCTACCCTTTTTTTGGTAATTTAAAATTTTACCTTTTTTTAACTGTCCCTCTCTCCTGTATTTGACAGGCTTCTTTTACTGGTGGTATTCCAAAAAAAAAAAAATCTTTTTCTACAGGATAGTATTGTTCCTTTTACCATGTCAGACAAAGTTAAATTGGGTTTTAAACAGTGTGACAAGTGTGGATGTAAGATGCCTAACTCAGATACACATGTCTGTTGTGTCTACTGTTTGGGCGTGGATCATTTGAAAGCTGATTGTGACATTTGTACTGGTTTTTCTAATCGGACACTAGCAGAATGTAAGAATAAACTTATTTTAAAAGGTTTACTCAAGATACCTTTCTCGGAGGCTCTGTCTGAGTCGGAGGTCTCACTCCCTCCTAAGACCAAAAAAATATAAGGAAAAACGGAGTCACTCAGTCCCTGAATCTCCGTCAGTTAGGGAACCGAGTCTGTTCTGTGCTTCACCAGTGCCCTCGGTGCAGACCTCTTCGGCACTAGGATCTGTGTCCTCTCCCTCAGTGCTGACCATGGTATTCACTCGTATCTCTGTTCCAAACACAGCAACACTGACTTTGGTGCCGTCTTTGGCTCCTACATTGGCTCCAATGACTGTTCATGCCTCGGCTCCACCCCGGTCTATGGTGCCGACAGCATCCTCAGCTCCATGGGCCTCGATGACTGCACATGTCTTGGCACCATCCCCGACCACTGTGCCAACAGTTTCTCCGGCTCCATTGGCTCCTAAACCCGATTTCATGCCAAGGACAAGATATTCTCCTACTTACGATCCTTTCTTGGGGGCAGGGGTTTAGTCCCTTTCTAGAAAGACCTGATTCCCCTTCTGCAGCCTCTTTTAGATCCACTAGGAGTATTTCTGAACTAGACCTAGTGCGTTTTGTAGACCAACTTCTGGTAGCTAGGGGATTGCCCATTCCAGCTAGACCTCCTGTCCCTCCTGGCTTGGAATCTTCTATCTCATCTTCCCCTGTTTATCCCCCTCCCCAGCTCCTGCTTCGGTACATACTGTCTCGGCTCTGACAGCAGTGCGTTCCCTGTCAGCACCCATCACCCTTGCAGCATTGGCTACGATGGAGCCAATGCTTTCTTGGAGCAGTGCTTGGATTGTCCGTACCTTGGTACCTAATCCGGCACCTATTTTCTCATTGGCACCGTCTATGTCCACGGTTCCGACAGTTTCCAGTTCTCTTGTCACCCCTAAACTGGAATTAGTCTGGAGTGCTCCTTCTGCAGAGGTGATGGATAAGGCCCTTCACTCCGAAGGCTCACAACCAGACCCTAGGACACCAGTATCAGAACCTCCTGTGAAGACAACCTCTTCTCCGGAATCCTCATCAGAAGATCCCACTGGAGAGACACGCTGGAAGAAACAGTGCAAGAGGAAGCACCTTGACCCCCCCAGAGGAATCTATCACAGAAGACACTGATTAAGATGAAGAGGAAGGGTCCCCTCATTCTCAAAATCCTCAAACAGCAGGGGGAATGGAAGTCCTCTAACCCTTCTTCTGAGGAATCGGTGTTTTGGCAGGCCTTCTGTACCTGGCCATCTACTTCCTGGGTGACCCCACCAGCAGATGATCTAGTTAAGCTAATTGTGCAGCATGCCTGGAAGGCCCCAGACAATGTAGAACCTGTCCCCTGGAGGCCGGACAACATTTTATCTAGACCTGAAGACCAGCCCCACTGATCCAAGCAGCTGACAGTTGACTCTATGGTCATGGCAGCGGCCACCAAAGGGAATTGGCAGAAGATAGTTCCACTGTTCATCCTCCAAATAGGGAATCCTGGATCATGGACAGACTGGGGAAATGGACTTATGCTTCAGCGACCTTCGCCATTGAGTCATTGAATTAACTGGTGCATTTTACTCACCTCCCAAAGAGGCTTAATTTCTAAAATGGCTTCCTCTTTGGTGGGGGTACTGCCTGATGAGGTGTGTGACACTGTTGCCTCACAGCTAGCTACCCTTGAATCCATCTCAAACTCCTCGATGCATTTGATATCTCACACCGCTGAGGGGGCAGCACGAGCGGCCGCATCTGGTGTTGTCATGAGACATAATGCTTGGATGCGGTTGTGTGATTTTGCAGACCCTTTTAAATCTTCCTTCGTTAATGTGCCTGTTGACGAATCTGCACTTTTTGGTCCCAAGGTACGTGACACACTTGCACGTAGTGAGAAAGATGGAAAGACCTTGTCTGCTGTGGGCATATGTTTTTCAAACCCCCAGAGACCCTGCTCCAGGAATCAGAAGGGGGGAAAGATATGGTTCAAGAAATCCCAAGGATCCTTTTGTGACACTTGTGGTGAGCAATCTCCCCGGGGCAGAGGGGGCCACTCATATGAAAGATGTCCTTTTCGGGGTAGAGTGGGTCTGCATAACCAGGGAGCCAGAGATTCTTTCTCCAGCAGACCCTACCAGTGCTCCTGAGCAGCAGCCCAATTGCTTTCTTCTGGAAGTAGTCGGGGGTCATTTCTATCTGCATCTACTTGCCTGGCATCTTATTACCGGGTTTTACTCAAGGTTCTTTTTATTGCCAAAAAAGACAGGGGACTGGAGACCAATCCTGGATCTCAGCCTACTCAACAAATTTATCAAACCTCAAAAATTCTGGATGGTCACATTACAGTCCATTCTTCCCTTCCTATTGAGAGACAATTGGATGTGTTTTATAGACCTACAGGATACGTACTACCATATAATAATGGATCACCACTCCCGGCAGTTTCTCCACTTCCAGCTGAGAGCTAATCACTACCAGTTCAGGCCACTGCCATTCAGTCTCTCAACAGCTCCTCCAAGTGTTCACCAAATGTATGGCAGTTGTGGTAGCCCATCTTTGACTACAAGGATTCCAGGTGTTTCCCTATCTAGATGACTGGCTCCTTACTGCTCCGACCAGGAATCTCCTAGTTCACATTCTTTCTTACACTCAAGATCTCGCTCTCCGCTTAGGGATTACAATCATCAAAGACAAATCTCAGATGTTTCCAATAAAGACACTGGAGTTTATTGGAGTGGTCTTCAGCACAACATCCTGCCAAGCTTCTCTCCCCCCTCACAGGCTTTTAAAAATAAGACACCAACTTCAAGTCCTTCTGCCTCACACATTTGTACCAGCATGTCTTGTACTGCAACTCTTGGGCTTCATGGCAGCTGCCATTACTTTGGTACCACTGGCAAGACTGCACATGAGAATCCTGCAGTGGCTCCTCTCCGCACACTGGTCATTGTTAACCCACCCACTCAACCACATGATACGCCTTATGAGCCATTGCAAGGAAGAAATGCTATGGTGGATGGAGCCACAAAAGAATCTTTGGTGTTGACTGTTTTGTCTTCCCCAACCCACGGCCACAGTGACCACGGATGCTTCTCTTTTCAGGTGGGGGGGGCATTTCCAGGGAAAGACTGTCCAAGGCACCTGGACCCCCCTCAAGGCCAACTTGCACATGAATGTCCTGGAACTGAGGGCAGTTCTCTTAGCGTTGCAAGCGTTCCATGCATCCCTGCGTTTGGGGACCATTGCAATTCAGTCAGACAACATGTCAGTTGTCTGGTATATCAACAAGCAAGGTGGAACCAGATCTTACCTCCTGTGTCGGGAAGCCAAGAGGATTTGACGCTGGGTGATAGCTTCCAATTGCTTTCTTATAGCAACACACATTCCCGGGAGCTCCAACCTTATTGCAGACAATCTGAGCAGGAACATACTGATGCCTCATGAATGGTTCCTCAATCCTGTAATAACAGCTCAGATCTTCCAGCATTGGGGCAATCCTTGCTGTGGCCTGTTTGCTTCCCCCCCGAATTACAAATGCAGGAGCAATTTTGCCTTGATTACCCCTCAGGGGGAATCACCGAGGGATGCTCTAACACACGATTGGCCCCAGGGTCTTCTGCATGCCTTTCCCCCATTTCCTCTCATCCAAAAATTCTTCCAGAAAGCTCAGAGGTTGAAAAGCAAAGTGATCCTCATTGCTCCCTACTGGCCACGTCAAGTCTGGTTCCCTTTTCTATGGCCTCATCTGATTCACAGCCCATGGATCCTGGATCATTCCCAGGACCTGCTATCCCATTGTCAGGGATTGATCCACCTGAACCTGCACAGTCTCAAGCTCACAGCTTGGTTCCTCCACTTCCAATGATTGCCAGACTACCTGACATCCCGTCCCCTGTTTGTGAAATTCTTCTGGCCTCACACAAACCTTCCACTAGAAAGGTTTATTCTAGTAAATGGACTAGGTTCTCTATTTGGGCCAAAGATCAGAACTTAGACCCTTTCTCTATGCCTATTCAAAAGATTCTGCAATACCTGACTACTCTCCTGCATGTAGGAGCCTCAGCTTCAACGGTCACTGTACATTTAGCAGCTATCGCTAATTTTCATAATTATCTGGAAAATTTTTCAATTATGTCACACCGCCTACGCAAGACTTTTTTGAAGGGAGTATTACATGTTAATCCTCCAGTCAAGCCTCTCTTAGATCCCTGGGACTTGACTATGGTGCTTCAATCTCTTACAGGCTCTCTCTTTGAGCCTTTTGATTCATGTGACTTAAATTTTTTGTCTTGGAAAACCATACTTCTAGTAGCACTCACCTCAGTGAGAAGAGTATCTGAGCTGCAGGTCTTGAGTGTCAAGTGTCCTTACTTGATTTTCCACACAGACAGGGTGTCCCTTCGTACTGACCCTTCCTTTTTGCCCAAGATCATTTCTGTTTTTTCCATTAATCAATCTGTTGATCTGCTGGTTTTCTTCCCAAGGTATTCTAATAGAGGGGAGTACCTTTTGCACACCCTTGATGTGCACCGACAGCTTCTTTGTTATTTGCGCATGACTAAATCTTTCAGGAAAACAGACCAATTGTTTGTGGCCTTTGCAGGACCCAGATTGGGTAAACCTGTTTCCAAAGTGACCTTATCCTCTTGGCTTAGAAATGCCATTACCTTTATCTACCAACAGAATAAGCTACCCTTACCTTCCAGAATAAAAGCTCATTCTACCACATCTATGACTACCTCTGTAGCTTTTCATTCCAGAGCCTCTATGGATGATATATGCACAGCAGCCACGTGGGCAAGATCTCATACCTTCATATCTCATTACAAACTGGATTTGGCTTCCAGGGAACGAGCTTCTTTTGGTTCTATGGTGCTCAGGAATATCCTTCCTTAGGGCCACCTAGGACTCAAGTAGCTAGGGACTCAGTCCTATCTGTAAAGTGTGAATAAAGATTTACAACTTCAGAACTCCATTCCATCTGAGTTGTGGATCTTTATTCATTCTTTAGTTGATGGCCACTGTCAACACTCTACACAGAAATGAATGGAGAATAGAGGATTATGCAAGCAAGTGTCCAACATTGGGTGGAATAAGATAGCTCAGGGCCAGTAGTGTAATGCAAGCTGCTATAGCCATGATAGTTTGGAGGGTTATGCTGTAGTGTGGATTATTTGTAAGTAATATCCACTGTTGATGTGCAATTTGACAACCGTATGAGGTCCTGTGACCTTTTTCCTGTTTATGTCTTCCAGGTAACATGCATAGAGCTCGCCTACCAGCATTCTCTGTTGGGGAAACTGACATCATCACCCAATATGTGATTGGACATTATGCCCTGTTATTTGGACAGAGAGCAGAAGATATGCAGGAGAGGACCGCCCTGTGGAAAAGTGTGGTCCACAGAGCAAATGATGCTGGCCTGCACAGAATAACTTATGATCATGTGCAGCATCGGGCCACAGACCTCATCCACCATGACCATCAATGGGCTGCTGCTGTAGCGAGGGAACAGGTAACCACAGGTGAGGGCCCAGCCATCCAGCCCCCACTAACACCCACCGAGGAGTTCCTCGCCAACTTGGGGGACCTGGCCAACACACAAGCCGTGAAGCTGAGGGAATCATTGTGGAGGTGGGTTGTGCACACACACACACACACACACACACACCACACACACACACACACACACACACGCGCACACACGCACACACACGCACACACACACACACACACACACACACACACACACACACACACACACACACACACACACACACACACACACACACACACTCACTCTGGACGAGGACCGTGCAGGTAAGGGCCCAGTGGGGATTAGTACAATAATGTATCAGACATACATGTATCTGTATTGTGCCAAACTAGACACCGCTGTAGATACATTCACTCACGACTGATTTTATTACCAAAACTTTTTAAAAAAAATATATACAAACAATTAGATTGAGCACTTGCTTCCCTTCCATAGGGATTTCATCAGAATCACATTGCTTATCCCATTTCCCTCCTTATATCCCCCTGTTATCTGATGTCATCATCATCATCATCATCATCTTTTGGCTTTTCCCATTAGGGGTCGCCACAGCGGATCATCTCTTTCCATTTCTTCCTAGCCTCTGCATCTTGCTCTGTCACACCAACCGCCTGCATGTCATTTCTCACCACATCCATAAACCTTATCTTAGGCCTTCTTCTTTTCCTCTTACCTGGCAGCTCCATCCTTAGCATCTTTTTCCCAATATACCCATCATCCCTCCTCAGCACATGTCCAAACCAACGCAATCTCGTCTTTCTTGCTTTGTCTCCAAACTGTCCAACATGAGCTGACCCTCTAATATACTGATTCCTAATCCTATCCATCCTAGTCACACCGAGTGCAAATCTTAACATCTTTAACTATGCCACATCCAGCTCTGACTCCTGCCTTTTTGTCAGTGCCGCTGTCTCCAACCCATATAACATAGCTGGTAGACCTTCCCTTTCACTCTTACTGGTACCCGTCTTTCACAAATCACTCCTGACACTCTTCTCCACCCATTCCACCCTGCCTGTACTCTCTTCTTCACCTCTCTTCCACATTCACCATTACTCTTGATCCCAAGTACTTAAACTCGTCCACCTTTAACAACTCCACTCCCTGCATCCTCACTATTCCTCTACCCTCCCTCTCATTTACACATATATATTCTGTCTTAGCCCTGCTGACCTTCATTCCTCTACTCTCTAGAGCATATCTCCACCTCTCCAGTGTCTCCTCAACCTGATTCCTACTCTCACTACAGTTCACAATGTCATCTGCAAACGTCATAGTCCACAGGGCTCATGTCTGATCTCATCTGTCAACCTGTCCATCACCACTGCAAATAAGAAAGGACTCAGAGCTGATCCTTGATGTAATCCCACCTCCACCTTAAACGGATCTGTCACTCCCACTGCAGTCCTCACCACTGTCACACTACCCTCGTACATATCCTGTACCACTCTTACATACTTCTCTGCCACTCCCGACTTCCTCATACAATACCACAACTTTTCTCTAGGCACCCTGTCATATGCTTTCTCCAAGTCTACAAAGACACAATGCAACTCCTTCTGACCTTCTTTGTATTTCTCCAGTAACACTCTCAGAGCAAACATTACATCTGTAGTGCTCTTTCCTGGCATGAAACCATACTGCTGATCACTAGTCATCACCTCCCTTCTTAACCTAGCTTCTACTACTCTTTCCCATAACTTCAAGATGTGACTGATCAATTTTATCCCTCTGTAGTTACTGCAGCTCTGCACTTCACCCTTATTCTTAAAGATAGGTACCAAAACACTTTTTCTCCACTCCTCAGGCATCCTCTGACTTTCCAAAATTTCATTAAACAATCTAGTTAAAAATTCCACTGCCATTTCTCCTAAGCACCTCCATGCTTCCATTGGTATGTCATCTGGGCCAACAGCCTTTCCATTCTTCATCCTCTTCATAGCTGTCCTTACTTCCTCTTTGCTAATCTGTTTCACTTCCTGATTCACTATCCCCACATCATCCAACCTTCTCTCTCTCTCATTCTCTTCATCAGCCTCTCAAAATACTCTTTCCATCTACTCAACACACTCTCCTCTCTTGTGAGTACCTTTCCCTCACTATCCTTTATCACCCTTACTTGCTGCACATCTTTCCCAGCTCTGTCCCTCTGTCTAGCCAATCGGTACAAATCCTTTTCTCCCTCTTTAGTGTCCAATCTCTCATGCAACTCTCCATATGCCTTATCCTTAGCTTTCGCCACCTCTCTCTTTGCCATGCGCCTCATCTCCTTATACTCATGTCTACTTTCTTCATCTCTTTGACAATCCCACTTGTTCTTTGCCAGCCTCTTCCTCTGTATACTCTCCTGTACTTCTTCATCCCACCACCAGGTCTCCTTGTCCTCCTTCCTCTGTCCAGATGTCACACCAAGCACCTTTCTAGCAGTCTCCCTTACTAGTTCTGCTGTAGTTACCCAGCTATTCGGTAACTCTCCACTGCCTCCCAGTGCCTGTCTTAACTCTTTCCTAAACTCCACTTCACAATCACCCTTTTTTAACTTCCACCATTTAATCCTAGGCACTGCTTTCACACTCCTCCTCCTCTTCTTGATCACCAACGCCATCCTACAGACCACCATTCTATACTGCTCAACTACACTTTGCCCTACCACCAGTTTACAGTCTCCAATCTCCTTCAGACTGTCCCTCCTGCATAGGATATAATCCACCTTTGTGCATCTTCCTCCACTCTTGTATGTCACCCTATGCTCCTCCCTCTTCTTAAAATCCGTATTCACCACAGCCATGTCCATCCTTTTCGCAAAATCCACAATCATCTGACCTTCTGCATTCCTCTTCTTAACACCATACCTACCCATCACTTCCTCATCACCTCTGTTCTCTTCACCAACATGCCCATTAAAGTCCACTCCAATCACTAGTCTCTCACCCTTGGGTACACTCACCACAACTTCATCCAACTCACTCCAAAATTTCTCTTTCTCATCCATTGCACACCCAACTTGTGGAGCATATGCACTAACAACATTCATCATTACACCATCAATTTCGAGCTTCATAAACATCACTCTGTCAGACACTCTTTTCACGTCTAAAACACTCTTGGCATATTGTTCCTTTAGTATAACCCCTACCCCATTTCTCCTGCCATCCACACCATGATAGAACAATTTGAACCCGTTTCCTAAACACCTGGCCTTACTTCCCTTCCATCTGGTCTCTTGCACTCACAATATATCAACCTTCCTTCTCTCCATCATATCAGCTAGCTCTCTTCCTATACTGATGTCATCATCAATTAGTTAATTTGATTACATAGTGCAACCTTTAAAGAAACATTCCTTTCAGATGGACTTTTTAAAATTCCCATTTGGGTTAGACTATGATGACAATGTAGTAGCTGATTTTGTTGAAATGTTTATTAGGCATGGTATGGAATTAATGGAAAAATTATAAAAAATAATGATAAGAAATTAAGTGTGCTCATAGAACAAGCAGAGGTTTTAGATAGAAAAAATTAGAAATGATCTTTTATTTACGGAAAATAAAGACCTATATAATAGGAAAATGGAGAATATTGAGTTCAAGTGTAATAGAATATTTAACACAAAATGTAAAAAAATGCAAAGAGATTTGAATGAATATAAAAATAATAGGGAATATCTGTTTAGAACTGACAAAAAAGGTAAGGAAAATAGAGAAAGGGATAGTGGAAAGAGATATGATTACAAAGGACAGTACACATATGGAACAAGGAGTAAACCCAACTTAAGGGAATATGATTATAGAGATTTTAATGAGCCCCAACATTTTCAATATCGACAAGAATGGGATGTGAGACTGGAAGAAGACAGAGGTCAGGTGGAAAATGGATGGAACAAAAGGAACAGGAACAAAAAGCAGAGGTGGTAGACATTATAGTACAGGATGGAATAAAATTTACTATGAATGGATACCATATATATAATTATGCAGGTTTAGAATTGAGAAAGGAACATTTTCATTTATGTATGAAAGGTTTGAAATTTGTACCCACTAAAAGGTTTGATTATACGGAAACAATAATAGAGCTTAAAATGTATATGAGAAAACAATCTGGCATATATGTTTCAGGAACAGACACGAAATGAAAGGAGAGAAAGGAATACAGAACCCAGGAACAAAAGTATTTTAAACCCACCCCTAGAACCAACACTTAATATTTTGGAAAAAGCCATCGTAGAGGATATTTATCAGTTGAAAAGTAAAGAACAATATGGGTCAATGAACTATAATCTAAGTAAAAAAGAAAATGAAGTTTTAAAAACTCTTAGGGGAGATGACACAATTAGAGTGATGCGATCAGATAAGGGGGGAGGGATGTTTTTTTATGATTCTATGGAATATTCTCAGAAAATTTTTGAAATTCTAAATGATTTAGACACATACCAACCATCCTCACTGAAGTTAATTAATGTTAGTCATAGAAGAATTGACTTTTATTTAGAAGATTATCTTCTGGAACAAAGAATTTCTGGAGATCTATATAATTATTTAAAAGTTGCAAAACCAATAGTAGCAACTATATTTGGTATTCCGAAAATGCATAAAGGCCTGGATAATTTATCATTCTGACCGATAGTGGATGGCCGTGGATCAAAAACCTACCCTTTTGGTGTGCTTATAGATAGATGGCTAAAGCAACAGATAGTGAATGGTAGGCGTATACTTAAAGATTCCTGGGATTTTTTGGGTAGAATACAAAATGATTTGTGGGATCAGGAATTAATCTTTATAACTATAGATGTGGTAGATCTTTTTACATCCATTCCAAAAGAGGAAGGAATGGAAATATTCTCAGACAGCTTACATAATAACACCTTAGTAGATAATGGTAAAAAGGAGTTAATTATGGAATTCATAGACATAGTTTTAGAGCATAACTATATTATTTTCAAAGGAGAATATTATAGGCAATACAAAGGGGTTGCTATGGGGGCATCATGTGCCCCCATATTTGCAAACCTTGTATTGCTGGAATGGGAACAAAACCATGTCTTTCAAAGTAGATTCTACCAGTATATGAATTTATATGTGAGATTCTTGGATGACATTTGTATTTTATGGAAAGGACCAGATAATTTAATAAAGGAATTGATTCAACATTTAAATGAGAGTACAAGATTTCTAAAATTTACATATACTTATGATAAGAATGGAATAAATTATTTAGATACATATATAGAGAAATATGAAAAGGGTTTTAAAAGTAAGGTATACAGGAAACCATCCTTTAGTAATTCTTATTTACAATACACAAGTAACCACCCTTTTAAACAAAAGAATGGTATAGTAAAAGGGCAACTAATAAGAATAGCTAGAATGACCTCAAACATTGAAGATATTGATAAAGAAATGAAGGGGGTTGTTACCCTATTTCAAGAGAGAGGTTACTCCAGAAAAATATTGGATGAATACGTTAATTATGTAAGAAGTGAATGGGGAAAAATATAAGCCATTATTAGGGAGATTAGAGAGCACTAAAGAGGGTAAAAGCATAACAGATGGAGAGAATAATAGGTTTGAGAAAGCTATGGTAGGTCCATATTGAAAAAATACATATGAGGTAGAGAAAATAGTAAAAAAGAACTGGGTTATATTAAGGAATAACCAAAGGTTGTGGAATATTGGTGGTACTAAACCAAATTTTGTATATAAAGTAGGCCCTAATTTAAAAAAACTTTTGAGAAGGGCATGAAAAATAAAAAAATAAAAATAGAGATGGCACTAAAAAATGTGGACATTGTACGCAATGTAAATATATTTGCCTAGATGAGAAAGTAACCATCAATGATTCTTTACAAACCACGGTTAGATTTGAAACAGGTCATTGTCAGACTATAGGAGTTATACATTTGGCTATGTGCAAGTCCTGTCCCTCATTCTATATAGGCAAGACAGAGAGAAGACTGAGGGACAGGATTTATGAACATACATACCAAATTGCCACTAAGAATGTAAATAATGCCCTATATAGGCATTCTATTAGTTGTGTAGCATATAAGGAGTTTAGATTTGCAATTTTAGAAAAAGTGTTACAAAACCCTAGGGGGGGTGACTATAGAAGTTATATTGAAGAAAGAGAATTAAGATGGCAAATACATTTACAAGCAAGTCAGCCCCCTGGGTTAAATGAAATAATTTCAACAAAACCTATATTAATTAAGAGGATGGAATGTGGAAAATGAATTTTAAGGTATTTATGTTTTTACACAATTTTATATATTTGTATATGCATTTATATAATTGTATAAATGTATATTTATTTGTCATATTCATATACAATTTTAAGATGAAATCTAGAGCACGCTTATTTAAACATATATATATATATATATATATATATATATATATATATATATATAGATAATTTTTAATTTTTATTGTATTATTTATTATATATTAGTATGTTTTAGAAATGGGACGAGTTCTAAATAATTGAATTTTAAATATGTCTTTTAAAAAGTCCATCTAAAAGGAATGTTTCTTTAAAAGTTGCACTATGTAATCTAATTAACTAATTGATGATGACATCAGATAACAGGGGGATATAAGGAGGGAAATGGGATAAGCAATGTGATTCTGATGAAATCCCTATGGAAGGGAAGAAAGCGCTCAATCTAATTGTTTGTATATATTTTTTTTAAAAAGTTTTGGTAATAAAATTGGTCGTGAGTGAACGTATCTACAGCGGTGTCTAGTTTGGTATTATTGGTGGACATTGACACTGCTGGGCTCATTTTCTTGTTTTATTTATGTATCTGTATTGTATTTACATCCATGTGTCAGGTCCGATTGCACCTGTGGATGGGGTTTTCTAATGGACAGAGATGCACATCTATGGTGAGGACAGGACATTGTGTATTATTGGGGTTAGTACTGTAAATGTGCAGACATGCTGCATCCATCCCATACCAAGGCCACATGTGAGTCTGATGACAATAACTCCCTCTCACAACTACCTAGGACCCTCTGGTCTGCATATGGGACAGCAGCCTGAAGCTGGTGATTATAACAATTTTCTGTTGTTGCCTGGCAATACCCCAGGCATGTGAAGGGCATGCAATTTTCCAGGCACACAATCATCAGTAATAGCTATATTGCTTTATGTAATAGCTATATTGCTTTTTGTGCATGTTTACTTGTGCTGGCATTAACTGCATTGCATCACAGTGGTCACCACTGGGGCCTGTCTGATGTGAATTAAATATTCCTGTAGCATATCTCATGACTTGTCAGTGCCAAGACATCTGGACAGAGGACAGCAAAATGGGCTGGACAAATGACCTAAGGTAGGAACATGTGTGACACATTAGTGGTATAAAGTGGATATAAATTGTGTACACACCCCTGTTAAGATGTAAGGTGTTCCTGTTACATACTAATTAGGACCACAGTATGTCAGTCCACACCTCTTCCAGCCTTTAATGTGACCCATAACAGCAACAGTGCACTTGTAAAACCAAGCATCTGGACTAGTGTATTGCACCTACAAGGCTGGCCACCTGTCAGGGCAGCAGACATCATATCAGCATGATGTTTCAGTCAGGTATGATACCTTATGATGCCCGATGTGTCAGTACATTCACTGTGGCCTATTTGGCTACAATATCACATGCATGGGCATTGTTAAGGCACACAGAACACTTCCGACCATATATAGGTTGCAAACATATGGATATTCCAGACATGTCTGTACAGAGGACTGTACAATGGTTTAACCTGCTAAATGTGAGGCAGATGTGGGAGGTGGTCACCAGCCGTGTATGGTATACACATCAAAATGGTATAAGCCACACAAGATATAATCCTCACATGCACAAACTGTTGCCAACATTAGGATTAGAACTCCTGCCTATCTAGGTACTCCTACTATTGTGCTACGCAGTTATCAGATGCGCCACAGAGCTTATACATTTGCACATATTCCAAAGGTACTTCTAAGATGGAAGACATAAACAGGATTACTACATTGGAGTAAAGGGAAGTGTAAAGGGTACTACACAGGTCAAAAATGGTGTAACCCACACACTACATGATTCTCACACAAACATGCAAACAGTTGCCAGTAGGGTGATTAGAACTCCTGCCTATCTAGTTATTGTTACTATAGTATTATGCAATTATCAGATGCACCACAGAGTTGATACATTTCCACCTCCTCCAAAGGTACTTCTAAGGTGGCTGACATCAACAGGACTACTAGATTGGGGTGAGGGGAAGTGTGAAGGGTAGGACACAAGTCAAAAAATGGTATAAGCCAGAAAGTACATAATTCACACATGCACACACACACACACACACACACACACACACACACACACACACACACACACACACACACACGCACACACACACACACATGCCACTATTGGGATTAAAACTTTTGCTTATCACGTTATGTTGACTATAGTGTTATGCAGTTACTGCATGTGCTACAGAGCTTCCTGAAGTTTTACATAGCCAAAGCTGCTGATAACTGCACAGTTGCAGTAAAGTATTACAGGTGGCAGTCAGTCTGCCTTCTGTTCCACCCTTTAATCATGCTAGTTCTTTCTGTTTTGTACTTCAGCTAGCATTATGGCTTGGCACTTCACCAGGTTATTGCATCAGGAAATGCAGCACACCTGGAAGTCATCAGCAGTACTCGTTCATCATGGATGTAGCCCCAGTACTTACTAGTTATGTCCACCCCTCCTGGCATGTTTGAAGGACCACTTTCTGTGCTTTCACCCATTAACCTGATGCACTTGTCTGTTCTGAGACTCTGTTACAACTTCCTCATGTACACGTACAACCCTCCCCTCTAAACTCCTAACACTCAGACCTGTGAAAGTTACCCATATATCACCCAATGCGGACATATACACTCTCTAGCAAAGACTGGACTACCAGGTCAAGAGGATAAGAGCAACACCTGCACCACAACATGTGGAACATATAGCTCACCATGACACCCACTTTGACAGCCATGACATACAGTGAAAAGCCACATACCCACCTTCCCAGAGGAACTCAATGGACATTTACCCAAACAGCACAGACCAGCAAGACAGACACCCACTCAGACACCACAACATGGCACATGCCATGGGACACATATTTAACCTACACAGTGTGCCCCTCAACCTAAGCTCCTAAGGCTAACCATCTTGCACAATACAGTGATCATGGGTAACTCAATACTTAGGTGCACATATATCCCATTCACTAAGTTGAATATGGAGAAGGTAACAGCCAAATATATATCACATGCCAGCATCCAACACATAACACAGCCAGTCATGGCACTCCACAACAACTAAGAGTATCACTCTGTATCCATGTGTGTGTGAATGGCTTGGGACACACCTCCCTGGACTACATGGCAAGAGACATGGTTGAACTCTCTGATTATGTAGTCCAGGCAGGTCTGACAGTAGCCCTGAGCAGGGTACCAAAGTCACCCAGAATGATGCTGCAGTACTACCAACAGATGATTGACTGCAACATTGGCTTATGTGTTTTGTGTCATTCTCAGGGGATCCAGTACCTCTCTGCTTGGGATGACATGATTGACAGAACGCAATGCCTTGCCACAGATTCATAGGTTCATAGGTAAGTACTAGGCTATCTGCCCATGGTCATTTATAAGCCTAGCCAAAGAGTGATGGCTTTCACCTCCCCATTAGATTAGTAACCTGGGCCTCTGTCAACAGGGCTCCTGAAGTGTAGAACTTACGATTACCCATCCACTCATCAAGATTTCTCTTGAAAAGGGTCAGAGAGGAGCTCTGTCAAATATGGATTGGGAATCCATTCCAGAGTGAGGGGAGTCACTGGGACAGGAATCTATCCCTCCAGCATGTCCTGTTTATTGTTGTACATAGGTTCAAGTCGCTAGAACGAGTGATTCTGAGGGATCTCATTTTTTTGAGGTGAAGCATGTCCATTAGTTCAGGGTTTGAAATGGCTCTATAGGTCAGGCATAGGTCACCTCTGAGCAGACGGTAAGCAACTGAGAAGAGCTGGAGCTTTTTTAGTCGTGTTTCATAGGGTAATTGTTTAAGGCCCTTAATCCTCTTAGTGAGGTACTTCTGTGGTCTTTCTAGTTGTTGCAGGTGTCTAGTGAGGCACATCCCAAATGGGGCATTGTACTCTATTATGGGCCTAATGAGTGAGAAGTAAAGGGGCACAATCACCTCCTTGGATCTAGATGAGAAACCCTTTGTGATCAGGTGTGCCACATAGAAGGATTTCCTGATCGTTTTGGCTATGTGGTTATCAAAGGAGAGCATGCTATCTACTTAGGTACCCAGGTCCCTAATTACTTCTTCTGTACTTAGTGGATTCCCATCTATGTGGTAGTTTGTAGGTACTTTGTTTTTCCCAAATGGGATTACTATGCATTTTTTGGAATTTAGCTTGAGGCCGTGACTTTGACACCAGGTGTTTGTCTCTGTGAGACCCTTTTGCAGGATGTCTGTGTCAGCTGGAGAGTCAATTATTCCTCCCAATTTACAGTCATCTGCAAACTTGGTTAGCCACAGTCCCTCTGCCTTTGCCTGTACTTCGGTGAAATATATACCGAACAGGAGGGGTCCCAGGACTGAGCCCTGTGGGACTCCGCTTGTGACTGGTTTAGAGTCAGACATGGCACCTGTCACTCTTACCATGTGGGTTCTGTCTGAGAGTCAATTGGCAACCCATCTCGTGACATGGGGTTAATATTTAAGCTGGTGAGTTTGTCTATGATTCCTGAGTGTGGGATGGTGTTGAATGCCTTAGCAAGGTCCAGATATGCTGTGTGGACCACCGTCCCTTCATCTATGGCCTTGGTGACTGTTTTGAAGAAGTCGACCAAGTTCAGGAGGCAAGATCTGCCTTTAACAAAGCCGAACTGGGTGGGGTCCAGTGTCTGGAGGTTCCCAATGTCCCTGTTAATGAGCTCCATGATAATGCATTCCATGGCTTTGAAGACCAAGCTAGTCAAGCTTATAGGGTGATAGTTCCTAGGGTCAGTTGTGGCACCACCTTTGTGGAGTGGTATGACTGTTGCTGTACACCATTCTTTGGGCACATAGCCTGTAGAGAGGCTGAGTTTGAATAGTGATTTGAGATGGGGGTTAGTTCATTTTGAAGCTCGTGTAAGACACAACCTGGGATAGCATCTGGTCCTACTGATGATGTGTTTTTGGCCTTTGCAAGGGCTGTCTTTACTTGTGTGTCTGAGATATCTGGAGAGCCACATTCTTCTGGGATGGGTGCTAGCCCCTTTGGTGGAGGGGGGGTGAAGTTTGCACTGAACTTGTCAGCCAGGATGTTGGCAATGTCGGTTGGTTTAGTGTATTTATGGCCATTATGCACTAGCTCGGAGCATATCTGAGAGTTTGCCCCTAGACTCTTGACATAGTTAAAGAAGGCCTTGTGGTTATCCTTAGAGTCATTGGCTATTTTTCTTTTGAAGTTGGCCTTGGATGACTTAATGAGGGAGCGCAGTTTTTTACTGATGTTAATCAGAGATGCCTTCTTATTTTGGGATTTTGTTCTATCTTGCAGGAGTTTCCTCCTTCTGTTGTAAAGTTTATTTATGGCCGGGGACCACCAGACTGGCTTCCTCTTTTTTGAGGAATTGGTCTTGGTTTTACTTGGGATGGCTCAGTCCATGCATTCTTGAAGGTGTTCATAGAATGCACTTGTAAAGGATTCTGCCGATGGGTCATCATTTTCCATTTGATTGAGAGCTTTGAAACTTCCCACCTTGGTCTTGAGGAGTGTGAAGTTGGCTTTAGAGAAGTTTTTTACCTTGATTTCCTTGACTGAGAGGGGGGTCGGGATGTGGATGTTCAGTGTGATTAGTTTGTGATCTGATCTTACCAATGACGAGTTTACCTCAGCTGTAGAACATAGGTTCCCCATGTTGGTGATGACCAGGTCCAGTATGGTGTCACCTCTTGTGGGAGTGGTGACCAGCTGTTCAAGGGTGTTTGAGTTTATAAACTCAAGGAAGCATCGGGCTAGGGCGTTTGAGCTTGAGTAGTTTTCCCAGTCAATGTTTGGATAGTTGAAGTCACCCAGTAGCATGGTGTTGGGTAGAATCTTCATACTTTCTAATGTTCTCAGGAATGCCGTGAGGGTCCTGAGACAAGGTGGGAGATCTGTAGCAAGCTATAAATTGAACAGTCAATTTACCCGCTGTCAATTGCACTTGGATGGTCTCAGATTCCACGTGCTGTGCTACTAACCTGGAGGTGTGGGTGTTCTTGATGAATATGGACACACCCCCTCCTTTTGTGTTCCGGTCCTGGTTTTGGGACCTAATGGTATGATAGGAGTTATAGCCTGGTAGTGCTGGGGTGCTCTCTGGAGCCTTGAACCAGGTTTCTGTCACTGCATATACATTGATTTCTTCCATACTAAGGAGAGCCTTGAGTGTGTGCATTTTGAGGTTTAGACTTCTGGCATTGAGCAGCATTACCCTCAGTTTTTGTTTATTATTGTTGTTTATGGAGGCGGGTTTGTCTTTTGAGCCTTGCCTAAAAAAGGCAGTATTGGGGTGGCAAGAGTCTTGGCCAGTATTCGAAAGCCCAAGGGAGACAGGTGCAAGCCATCACTGGCGAAGTAATGTGGCTTGTCAAGCATGTCGTCCCAGGCTGACAAGTACTGGATCCCCTTTGAAAGACACCAGTAGTTTAACCAATTGTTGAAACTGATCATTTTTTCTTCATATGCTGGCATCATTTTGGGTGAGGGAAGGATGCTACTCAGAGTCAGAGTCATACCAGCCTGGGCTACATGGTCAGAGAGCTCCTCCATGTCTCTTTTCATGTAGTCCAGGGAGGTACATCTCAGGCCATTTATGCCAACATGTACAATGACAGAGTCATATTTGTACTTATTGTGGAGTGATCTGAGTGCATGTGTTATGTGGCAGATTCTGGCACCCGACAGGCAGCTTACGGTAACTGTTCAGTCTAGTGAGTGGGACGTCTGTGTGCCTGATGATAGAATCACCAATTACTAATGTGTTATTTAGACTTAGGGGCTGATTTTGCTTGGTACACTGATGTTGTGATGTATGTGTTACCTGGTTTCTGTTGTGGGGTGGGGGTTGCTTGGGTGTATGCTTAGATGTCCTACATCTGTCAGTGCTGGGTTTCCAGGTACTGGCTAAGTGTCTTGCCACCCCTATGATGCCTTATTAGACAGTGTTCCTAATGTAATTACCACCATAACAGCTAGACATGTATGGAATCTGAGGGTCATGCTGCTCAACAGTAGACATCTAACTGTCTGGATGCAGTCACTCAAAGCCCTTAGAGTGGAGGACACATGTCTGCTGTAATGGAGTGGTGATTCACAGCAACAGACAGCAGACCTGCAGTATCAGGCTATGATGCATTCCACAGCTGTCAGCCCCCAAACATGGACCCCACCACACCTCCACAGGTGGTGTTGTCTCCATATTTTTTATGGTTATGAACACCTCCAGACTAGTACCCAAGCTTAATGCATTTGAGATACCTCTGGTACAACTGCCTTGGGGTAATAGTGCAATCCAGACCATAGACTGCTATGGGTCCACATCTATGTCCCTAGACTGTCAATGCACATTCCTCAACACCCTGACATCTATGATGGTCCAACACAACACTGACATAGTATGAGACTTCAGCTACCCCGCCATCACCTGGGGAAAGTAGCCAAGCACCAGTACAGTGGCCCAACACTTTTGGGAGTCATCATTTCCAATGCCCTAGACCAGCTCATACTGACCCCTGGTAGAGGATGCAACAACCTTGACTTTTGTTGACTACTTAAATATGGGACTGTTGCTCATCCACAGATGTCAATCCCTGCATGGTGAAATTCACACAGGCTCTAATCAACATGGAACTCAACATGACAGCCACACCCTCCACAAAGGTAACCACCTTGCAAAACCTCTCCAAAGTTGACTTTGCAGCCATGAAACAGGGGTGGATGACTTCACTGCACCCATGGCAATGGGAAATAGCTACATGACTGTGGAATCATACACATACACACTGTACAAACAGGTACATGAATGCATGGTACTAGCCAGAGCCAACAGAACCCAGACACTGTCCTCCAAACACTGGGAGACAATGTAATGGTCACCTGCCATTACTAAAGTGTACATCAGGAGGAGGACACTGTTGCAGAAAAAGGTGGTGTACCATGACTGTTGAACTCCCTTATTAGCCTCAAACACAACTTTGGATCACTCATGGCATCTCCTACAGGTATCTATGTTGGCAGACATGCAGCAGACACTGACAACAATCACAACAGCCTTTGATAGCTACATCAACAACCTCCACAGCATTAAACACAAGTGCTGTGAGTTATTGCACAATGTTAATACCTATCCTAAGACAACAGATACTGGCCGCAGTCTTGGCAACACATTCAGTGCCAGCTTTACCTCTCTCTTCCCCCACAAGTGAAGTGCTAGGTGAATGTGTTCTCACATGCTGTATCCTGTTTCTGTTCTAGGTGTCTGTGTCACCAGCATGAGGCCCTGCAGCAAGACCATGGGGTATGGCAGTGTGGTAACACATCCACAATGTCATAGGCAGGGTACAGTTGTATGTGCATGGAAATCCCTGGTCTGTAACACAGTGATTGCATATGCCTCACAGATTACAAGGCTGAGAGTTGCACATAGGTATATGTTGATTTACAACATCTGTTGTAGAATGGAGAATGATAAGTGTTGTGGTTTGGACACACCTCCAATTGCTAATAATCACAGCCATAGGGGATATTCATCGACCAAACACACTAAGATTACTATTCACACACACACACACACACACACACACACACACACACACACACACACACACACACACACACACACACACACACACACACACACACATACACACTTGCCAGTACTGAGATCCATAGGTTCATTACTTCATAGGTGTGTAGTAGGTGAATGGGCCTGATGGCTGTACAAGGATAGCCTAAGGGAATAACCTGGCATCAGGCCACATGAAAATAGTCCCCAGTGTGGCTCAAGAGTTTAGTCACTGGAGTCGTCCCCAGGGGTAGGTACTGTATTCCTCATCCACTCATCCAGATTTCTATTGTGGTTGGCCAGTGATGTGCACTGCTTCACATGTATGTGATTTATATTCCATAACACGGACAGTGTCTGGGTTGTGCACATGTCCCACATGCATGTTCTTTTAAGTGTGGAAGTGTGCTTGAGGGCTCTGGGGCATGTTGCGTCAACAGATTGGCATCTTCAGAAGTAGCATTCCTGACCTTGTTTGATGAGACATGGCTGTGTAACTGAGGTAGTGATTACACCTACATAGACAGTATGATACGGGGATTCATTGGAGTCATTAGAGTCTGTCCATACAGAGCATGTATATAAGGTATGGTATTCCCTTTGTGGGGTACATTGGCAGACTCTACAGTTGTTGCAGGTGTCCAGTGGGGAACATGGCAAAAGGGCCACTGTACACATTGATTTGGCTACTGAGGGGATGGAACAGGGTGCCATGTCCTTTTACTTGCTGGGTAACATACAGTCAGGAGCTGTAACACATGAAAGTACTTTCTGATGTCAGTGGCACTGTTGTGGTCAACAGGCAGCTGACTGTCAACCTGTGTTCCCCATTCTGTTATAATAATGTCACTGTTCAGTGGGCTACCACCAATGTATTACTTCATGTGAGACATGGTGTTCCCAAAGGTCATGGCGGCACATCTCTTGGCATTGAGGTAATTCCCAGGGTTCTGACAACAGTCATAGGTGTCAAGTGGCCTTTGGGCATGATGCCTACATCATATGGATTGAGAATGCTACCACCCACCTTACTGTTGTATGCAAACATTATCAGCCAGGGTGCCTTTGTGTTCTCCTGCACCTCAGAAGGGAGGGTACTATCTGTGAGGCAATTTGCAGGAGAACTTCTGATATAGTGGTTGCTGCCTAGCCAAGTGTATTTGTATATGATTCCTGGGTGGAGAGTGGCCTCTGAGTATTAGAAGGGTTGCCTATATTGTAAACTAATCCATACTGTCACATAGTCATTGCACATGGCACTACACATTTAGGGCCGTGGATTGTATACACCAACATCTATGGTGTTTCACAACTGTTGGTCCTGTAATGTGGACATTGGGACATATACTAGGTCCTCAATATAATAATTTAGTAAAACCCACCCCTAATGGATCCTGTTATTACACAATCACCCCAACACCCACACAGGATACTGATGACACACACACACTTGCCAGTACTAAGTTTCGAATCCCTACTTAGCTATGTATTGCTACTACAGAGTTACATATTTATCACATGCACCATGGAGCTTGTAAGATGGATGTTGTCCGAAGGTACTTCTAAGGTGAGGAACATAACCAGCCCTTTTAAATACTGGCATTGGGTGATGTAGTGGGTGAGAGATTTCACAAAATATTTTACCCTACACACACATTTACCAGGAGTGAGGTTCAAACCTTTATCTATGTTTTCAGACCTTTATGTTATGCATTTACCATATGCACCACTGACCTTACATCATTTAGGGTTGCCAACAGGTACTTCTAAGATGAATGCTATCTGCAGGACTGCTAAAGTCAGGCACTGAGAAGTGTAGTGGGTGTAAATGGGGCCAAAGTTTTTAAGGTATGGACACATATATGTTGATATATGTACACACACACAAACACTTGCTATGAACGAGATTCAAACCCCTACCTATGTAGTTATTGCTTACTACATTGTTCCATATTCATCACATGTGCCACAGATCTTATAGGTAGAACACTGTCCAAACATACCTCAAAGGTGAGTGACATCAGCAGCAGTGCTAAAGAAGGGGTAAGGGAAGTGTAGTGAGTGTTAATGGCTTCAAAATCAGGTTTTACAAAGACACACACATTCTCTCACACAAACACACACAATTCCACAGTTGCCAGGAGCGGGATTTAAACTCCTACCTAACTAATTTGCTACGCTATAGCATTGCACAGTTATCACAAGTGCCACAGAGCTTATATCTTGGAGAGCTGTCCAAAGGTATTTTTGAAGGTGAGTGACAACAGCAGCAGTGCTAGAGGAGTAAGGAAAGTGTAGTGAGTGTGAATGGCCTCAATCACATTCATCTAGAAACACAGACACACACTCATACACAACTTTACATTTGACAGGACTGAGATTACAACTGCTACATGGTTACTTATTTGTACTGTAGTGTTACACAGTTATCACAAGCACCACTGAGACTATAGGGCTGAGGGCTAACCATGGGAATTTCTACAATGAATGACATCAGCACATCATGTGATATAGGCCAATGGGATGTGTACTGGGTGGGAAAGGCCTCATAATGGGATTCTCTCTGTCGCTGTTGGTCTCTCTCTTCCCCGCATCTCTGTGTGTGTGTATGTTTGACATATTATATTATATTATGTTGACCTTAGATATGTGTGAGTATTCCTATCTAATGTGTGTCTGTGTGAAGTATCAATGGTGTAAAATTTGGTGTGTGTGCACAGACATCTACAAATAACCAATATCCGTAGTCCACTGTGTTGTCAGACATGGGCTTCATATCTCTAAGTGTAGGAGCATGCCCAGTATGACCTTTTGTACTGAGTGTGTACATCCATTCCAGGGAAGGTTGGACTCCATTTCAGGGTTTTATGTGCTACAGCTACACCTAACAACCTGTTTCTGCAGGATATCTGTAGATAGGTTGCCAATATGGAGACACGATGGGCGTAATATATGGGGGATACAATAAATATTGCTGTTTGTGCTGCTTGTGTAACATGGTTGGTTGTAGCATAGATTTTCTGATATATGTACTGTTTTATGCTGTGATGTATCATGTTATCAACTACTGACAGTTATCATTCCTTGCTCACAGTTATTTACCAGTGAAATACAAGATGAAGGAAGCTAAGACCAATATTCTGAGGCATCTAGACTACACATTCTGGCACACTCCTGCCATTGTGGAGGGGTAGCTACAGACAGTAGACTGCTGGTTCTGTGTAAATGGTCAGGCACCTTGTTAGTATGCTGGCTGGGCATCCCCTTCTTGTGCTTTTCTCAACTTAATGAACTATTCATATCCTGCTGGGGGCATACCTCTCAGTTGTACAGATACACCCAGGTTATCCAGAGGAAGGACTCATATATCTGGTCAGTCTACCTTCACATTGTGGTTTACAAGAAGTTTTGTGGCTATTCATTCATGGGTTTGCATGGGTTTGCAGTCGGGGGTAGTATGGGCAGACATTAGAGTTTCAGACATCACACACTCCATGACATCCATGCTTCTACACCCCCCCTTTATTCTCTCCTGTTCCTAACATTATGAAAGCAATGTCTCTGAGGTATCCCTATAGTTGGGCCTTTATCCCACTAGTATTTATGGCCTGGTCCACAGTTCTTGCAGTAGGACATGGGGAGGCATGCTACTGGCATTTGTCAGCATGGCCTTGCATTTGTTTTCTGTTTACTGTGCTAGGTTGTTAGTTAGGACCCCCTGACATTCCGTACGTTGGCACTATGGGTGAGGCATGGACCTTTGCCAGAGGACTATAGGCCATTGGAGAGTGCTGCAGGCCATCTGTAGCAGGCCAGTGCATTCTGTCAGTCATACGTTCCCAGGCTGCAAGTCAGTGGATTACCATGGGGGTGACAGTGGTGAGTGGTTGAGGTGTTCCTGTCAATCCTTCCTGTTCATACTGATCCACAAGTCTGGATGCAGTCGGGTTGCTGCTTACAGCTAGGGACACACCTGCATTGGCACCTATTCAGCATGGAGCATCATGTATATATTCCCATACAGAGATGAGTTCATGCTGTACTCATTCCCTATAGCAAGGATATAACCTGTGATAAACCTGTGGCTGATGGTGGGGTGAGCTGGGTGCATGTGTGATATGGAAGCTACTTGCACCTGACTCACAAATATACCTGGGACATTCCCCTTATGCTGGCTTGTGTGTGGACATGGGCAGCCTGTCATCACTTTATAACTGCCTTTTATGGTCTGCCAGTGATTGGCCAGACTACCAGTATTTCATACTAGTGGGACAACTAATGTGATGGTAACCTCTATGTATAATTCCAAACTTGTGTGCAGTTGACAGTTATTTTATATGCAATCTGTGTAGGTTACTTCCACCTGTGTACTGTTTCTATGTATGGGCTCCCATTCATGGCGTGTCCAGCTTTCTGACAGTGACAGATATTGACATCTGAACAGTGAGTATGTACAACTGCTGACATGGGTGTAGCTGAAAAACAGTATGTTTGGCACTGCAGTTGTTGGAGCATGGCCCTGTTGACCACTGTACTATACCTAGGCCGCTGAGACACAACCATCCCAGCCCACATGCTGACCACTTTCAGGCAATATTAAACACACAACAAACATACCACACTGACCCCTGCATATTGTACACATGCAACAATGTAGATTGGGACAGCTCTGTCAATCTGTGCTCCAGTGATATTACTCCCAAACTTACATGTTACTGCATTCCTACATGGGATTGTGGGGGGTGCAGGTGCACACCTGAAGACTTTAAACATTTGTAATGACTGTACTGGTATTTTGGTTACTCTGTTGGCTTCCATTTCATATTGTATTGTGACCCCGTCTGCTATACGGTGGAAAAGGCACATACTTCTGGTCAACACCTCACAGGCGGTGTGGAAATATATGTACTCATTAGCATGTGCTGTCATGGCATCCAGGAACTGGTGGAGTACCCTGCATACTGATGCCTGTGAGACCCCCCATGATATTCCCAGTTGATCTTTGGAAGGTACCTGTGCCTAGTATTCTTAAGCCTAGACATACATTGGTATCCACTAGGATGGTTTCCCCTCTATTAGTTCTGTGTGTAAGGCGTGGCCAGCACAGCTCAATGATTTGCTGTAGAATGTCCCTGTCCACCCTATAGCGCTCCACTATCTCCAGCTCATGTAGGCCCTAGTAGGTTACCCTGGGTCTGTACACTCTTCTCTTCCTCCTCACTGTGGGTCGGTTGTCAGCATTCTCCTCCTCAGCACCCTCAGTCTGTAGCACATATTGATGGAATAAAGCAGCAGCAACCTCTAACATTTTTAGTTAGGTTTGCCAGTTAAAAATCCCCCATCTGTGTACTCTGGTGGTGTAGAGTTTGTGGAAAAAAACAGTCTGTAGGGTGTTTGCATAGTTTTTAGTAGTGTGCTGGGCTGCTGCATATGTAATTGGTTGATTCTGATACATTCCACCTGCCAGCTATTCTAGTTCTCCTTGATTGCCTTCCTATTGCTGTTTTCCCTTCCCAGTTCCTCCCTATTTAAGCTCCAAGGTGTGCCGCGCATACCCAGTGCTCAAATGTAAATAGTGTTGCCATTTCCTCTTTATTTTATTTTTTTGTTTAAAACCCGGTGCATGGTGTGCACTCTCGTTTAGGCTATGTACACACTGCTCAGGCACATCTGACACTCCCCCTTCCTTAGCTGTACTTAGTTAAGGGCAAACACAGGCCACAGAGCTCCAGTGAGCTTATAGCAAGCATGACACACACCCTTATGACGTCATTCAGCTCTTACACTTGCACTGTTTTATTGCTGCACCTACAAGGTTAGGTAAAAGCTGACACTTTGAAGAAATATGTGATTCAGTATAACTTCCCTCATTTGCAAACCCCAGTGTGTAGGTCATTAGTTACTGCACTAAAATGGACTCTTTCCCCCTTGACAACCAGTGCTCCCTGGTATTGTTTACATTCTGCGTGCCATTGACTATAAGGGCAAAATGCAGAATTAATTTAAAATTGAGTTTTCACATTTTTTTTTAATTTTCAGTATGATCCCGTTTGCACGCCACTGCCCTATGCTTAAACGGCCAAGATTGGCCAAAAAAAACATTTTTAATTTTCATAATAATTAATCACTTTTTAATGCTAATGGCCTTATATTTGGCCACTGGCATGTCTAATGTACATAGTGATGTCTTTTGGCTTTTCCTGGTTAGGGGTCGCCACAGCAAAACTCCGATCCGCTCATGATTGGCAGTGGATTTTTACAGTGCTGAGTTGCCAGCCTGAAGCCTAGCCTTCAAAAAGACACACCCATTCAAGCATTCACCTACTTGCATGTCTTTAAGCGTCACTCGACTGTGGGGAGAACATGCAGACTCCATACAGAAGGCGCTCCAGCCGAGAATTGAATGGGAAAACCTCTTGCCGTGAGGAGATAACGCTAAGTGCTTCACCACCACAGCTCTCTGGCATGTGTAATGTACATAATACATGATTTTTCATGAGCTGTCATGCCTCCATTTTGTCAGTTGTAGAAATGCACTCAGTTATTTTCTGAATACATTTCTGCACTGACACTGTTCTAGCACACTGTCTGGTCTCCGTGCTAGAACAGTGTCAGTGCACTCAGTTATTTTCTGAATACATTTCTGCACTGATGCTGTTCTAGCAAGGAGACCAGGCAGCTTGGTGAATTGCTAAATCACCTCATTTGCATGGTTTTCACCAACAGCACTATCCTGAATCGCTCAGTGGCCATTTTCTGTGCAGGAGCTCCTACACTGTTCCTGCATTGAAAATACAGCTTCCTGAATCCCAGGGAGAATCTTTAAAAAATAAATTGCATGGGTTGTGGCAGCCCCCCAGTCAATGGGTCTCAGGAAACTTCTTAGATCACCCAGCGCTAGATCTGGCTCTGCCCTCTGGTTCACCACCAGATACTGAAAGCCCATTTAATATCTTTTAAACTTCAGCCATTTTCTGCAGATTCTGCCTTTTGCAAACATCCAAAAAATGCATTTGTTTAGGCAGGGATTTGGTGATGTTTTAAAGGTAATATGGTCTTCCCTATTGTGTACTGTCTTTATTGTCTGTTCAAGTTTTCAGCAGATATATATATATATATATATATATATATATATATATATATATATATATATATATATATATATATATATATATAATTTTTCTTACAGGTAAAACACTTCTTTACAGCTCAATCTTAGTCTAAGGTCATACACTGCAGCTAGCTCTTCCCATAAAATGTATATATATTCCTTGTTTTCTCTTCCACACAATGTGCCATACATAATTACTAATTACTATAACAGCCAGCTTCTTAAATGCATCCCATTCAAAGGCTATGTGAGCCTGCTATCTTAATGTATGGCTAAAATGCTGAAAAAGCAAAACAGGTACACTAAAATATTTATACTACTTAAATATGAGTACAAATACTTGTTTAGTTTGTAGCAGCTTTTTCTGTATGTAGACTGGAGTTGAATACTAAAGACAAGTGACACTTTAAAGTGAATGAATATAATGCCAGAAAAGCTTTGAAATGTAGGCATGAAAAGATAACATGTAGAAGAAAAGAATTATGAGTTCTTCTAGAGAACAAAGATGAGAACAAGTAATTCATTGTAGTAAAATGGTTATGTATTATAAAAAAAAGAGATGATTCAAACACTGTTATTGAAGAGACATGCTGAAACTGCCTTTTTCAAATATATCACAATCTACACAGAATTCATTACAAAGGTTATTTTATGAAAGAGTACAGCCACTGCATTTTCAGTGCTGTTTAAATTATTTATCAGTATAATTGAAGGAAAGCGTGGTTTAAAACCGTTTTGAATTACTGAAGAGAAAATATAGTGTTATAGTATAACAATAAATTGAAGCAGAAGTGAGTGTGTGTGTGTGTGTGTGTGTGTGTGTGTGTGTGTGTGTGTGTGTGTGTGTGTGTGTGTGTGTCTGTGTGCATGTGCGTGTGTGTCTATATAATCTATGTTACTATAAATATAGTACAAATGCTTGTTACATCTGCTTTTTGGACTTAGACATGATTTAGGGGCCTTAGCATTTCAAGTCATGATCAATGACCATATCTGGAACTGAATTAATTTGCTAGTAGGCAGATAATAGGGCATGGTGTTGAAATTATTAGTCTTCAGGGTCCAGCTCTCCAAACCGTTGACAAACACAAATTTAGATCTCTGTAAAAGAATTAATGAAGATGTAATAAAAAAACGCATTGTACTTTAACTAAATGCTATAAAAGAATAACTGCAACATGAAGAACACCAATACATTGCATTACAAAGCTTAGATTCTGGCAATAAGGGCAGTAAATGTTTGAATTCCTCACATTTTTTTTGGAACTACTTTGATAGAGGCATTAGAAACAGTCCTAAAAATAAGTAAAATTATGTAAATTAAGAAAATTAAGGTTTGTATTTATAAATGAATATATAATGTTGCATGTTCTATAGAAAATTAATGATAAAAACATAGTAGTTTCTGAGGCTATACCTCCTACCTCTGTTCATATAGGAGCACCCATTTACAGACATGAGACTTTGGGTGATGGAAAGTCTCTATTATGTTCTTACTACCAGTGGGGAAAAATAGCACTTGAAAGTTATATTTCTACTTGCAAAAAATTCTACACAAGATGAAGGTTCATACAGACAGTCTCATTTTTAACTTCATTACAATGTAAAGATGCCTTCTAAAATTTTACTTTTCCACAAGGAACTATATCTCTGTTCGTTCTTGTTCTGCTTTAAAAATAGGTGGAGTTCTTAAAGTTTTTTATTCATTTTAAGTTTCTAACTGCAGTCATGTTCTCCATTCAAACTTCTCATTAGTATAGTATACGTGTGCTTGACAACAACAACATTGCAACTTCAGCAAAATCTTTGTCAATAGAATCACTTGCACAGCATTGACTGTCATTTCAACATCATTGCTGTAGCACTACCAATATCCATTCACAATCTCAGAAGTTCTGGCAATTATTCATTGCTAGTGGAGCATACATAACACCGTCTACACTGCTAAGTTCAATAAATAAGCAAAGGGCAGTATTAAGTAAACTATTTTACCAGTAAACAGATTAGATTTGACTGGAAGAAATAAATAACAAAACTATGGCAAAAGATTATTTCTTATGTATAGAGCTGGCATTATCTAACCAAGTTAACCCATAAGTCCTCCTTTCAAGTGACGTGTTGGAGCAATGCCCTGGTTAATGACCTTAAAGTCACACAATGCACAAATACAACATGTAATGAAATGAAACACATGCTTACAGTAAGATACTTTTCAAAGCTCACCACCTTTACTTTATATGTCCTGTGCTGTAAGAAAGACAGACTTTCACCTCAGCTAGGCTAAAATTATTTTTTTTTCAAAGAAGTAGTGACATGAACTGTTATTGCAGAGATAGTCAGGATCCTACCACATCCAGAAACAGATTTCATTTTATGTGTTTAATAACAGGAAACACTTTCAAATATCACCTGCTCTCCATAAATACCTATGATAGCTAGTGAATACAAGAAAAACACACATATATATATATATATATATATATATATATATATATATATATATATATATATATATATATATATATATATATATATTTAGGCAGTGTAAAAACTGCATTGTCTGATGTTCTTCCATTGCAGTAGACATAAAGATCCATCATCAAAAACAATCCAATCACGTCAATCACCTTGCTAGACAGGGATCCAGGGAAGTAAATAGTGTGGGAAGAAATAGCCAGGGAATTGTTATGGCTAGGCTTGTATAGGCCCTAGGGCTGATAGCCTAGCACCAACCTAGGAACCTAAGAATCAAACTAGCATACACATTGCGGTGGTTAGATTTCAACCTGCCAGATGACTTTTTAGAAGAAAAGGTAGTAAACATTAATGAGTTAAGCTCATCTGTGGAGCTTAATCACAAGGTTGGGAGGGTGGCCTAATGGTTAAGGTGTTTGCCTTACAAAACACAAACAGGGTTTTTGAATCTAACAATAGGGGGCTTTGCTTAAAAAATGGCTCACAAGGGCAGATAGCCTAGTATGAATCTATGAATCAACTGAAAATATTCAGGGAATAGTTAGACAGGCATACAGACTAATTAGTGCAATCTCAAGAATAAGATGCCAGAGTGGTATGAATACAAGTAAAGAGGTGTTTAAAATTTTCAGTTACCAGAGCCTGCTTTGTCAAAACTATGAGTGGGGCTTGACATTTGTGAGGTATGTCACTCAGAGGAAATGCAGAATGAAAGGCATGGAATAAGTCATCAAACAGTAATGACAGAGTGTAGTGGAATGGAAAACAATGCTTGTAAGATGATTGGACTGGTTTACCCACTGAGGAACATCACGTACAGTGTAGTAAGACTAAACACATTCTACAGGCATATTTGTTGTTGGAGAATAATGGCAAAATCCTGAAATGCTGTCCTCCATAAGGACGATCTTATAAATGAACCTGTAATGCAGGGCTATTCTTCATGTCAAACATGTTATGCGTACAGACCATATAATTGTTAGATAGCACAGCATAAAAAAGCAGTGACCAGTTTATAGTTTTTCCTAGAAGGAAGGAGGGGTATTGCCTAGCACCACAGAAGTACCTGAGGATAGCTACAAGAAGCTGATTGAACATGAATCTCATCATGCAAATCTAGCAGGCAGAGCTGAGTGACTGCTTGAAATAATGTGCATGATGTTTCACTGTACCTGAATACATGAAAGTGCAAAATAATCAGTTTATTTCTGGTTAAATACTTCTGTCTGAAATTCTAATTGTGTAAAGTGCTTTAAGGTAAGCTACGATAAAATGATCTTTCTGACGTGTCTAAGCATATTTTCTTATTATTTATTTTACATTTGTTTACCGGGAAAGTCCAAATGGACACATGCCCTTTTTCAGTGGAGGGCCGGGGAGAAAAGCCCCAGTTAGTGCATATACATACATATATGAATAACATCCAAATATGTAGGCAAGACATATCAAAGTACAATTGGCAGTAGTTGCATTGCATAACTTAAATATGACATATACATCGGTAAAGCATGATATAACAGTAGACTATAGTACATTGTGATGTAGTGTGTTATTCTCACAAGTATTATACAATCTAATAGTACTCTAGAGGAATTATATGCAGGAATGAGAAGATGTAGATAGTAAGAGGGTGAAGAGGTTGCAGCAGATGTAAAATCCCAAAGTGTATGTCAGCAGCATTTAGACTATGATGAATAAAGTAGGTTATAAGAAGGTCGGTTAGATTATGATGTTATAGTTTCTGAGAGTTTACTTAGTCAGGAAGATTTGTATAGGAGACAGTTGAGATGTTTTCTGTCATTTGATGGTGGAACATGGGCATAGTGATTTGGTAAGGAAGTGTTGTTTTAGGTTAGTTTTGAATAGAGAGGTAGGGATGTTATGGAGTTAGTGTTGATATGTCCCTTTAAAATTAGCTGAGTTATAGAATAAGCTTTTCTGAGTTTGATAGATGCACAGTTGTTAAATATTAAACTGCTGTCTACTACTGCCCCAGCTGTTCAGTGATGACGCAATGTAGTAATATTCTATTATTTGACCATTTAGTTTGTAATCTTGTCTTTGTCTGAAAAGCTGACAATTCTTCATTCACTGATATTAAGGGTGAGATTGTTATTACTAAATTAGGTATATAGGCATTGTTTCCTGAAGTAATTTTCTTAACCCCTTTGTTTTCATCAGCATATTTGACTATCTAGAACTCATTCCAACTCTTAACTCTGAAAATAATGTTTTACAAAAAAGTTGCCTTAATAAAGGGACCTAAGAGAATTCACTGGTAAGCTGCATGTGGAAGGATAGGTAATGCTCCAAATACTCACTTGTTGCTAACCCTGTTTTACAAATTAAACTTCATATGGACCAATTTATTTGTTCAGTTATTCCCTAGGGCAGGATGATACTTAATGTAGTACTGCCCAAAGTTTAAAAGGCACCTGCTTCCTTTAACAAAGCCTCACTGACCCATATAGGTTAATAAGTTCATAGGTAAGTGCCAGGCTGTTCTTATGAGATATTTTAAGCCTAACCAGTTTCCCTTTTTGCACGCAAATTAACCTATTCTATTTGGTGTCACAGTAGCTTTACCTATCCAATGGCTGATAATTATATATTGCCCATTGCAGATCATATTGTTTATAACTTGAGGGGACCCATGCATGGGATAAAGCATTTAGAAGCTGCCTCTGTCCATTAGTAATACAGGGAACAGTGTTGGGGTAAAGCTTCTGTTTCTCATTTATAGATCAAAGATGCACATGAATTTGGACAGGAATGAGTTTTGTTTTATGTGGATGGGGAGTCAGTTCTAGAGCAGCAGTATCCTCTGTAAAATATACCGGTCCCAATAAACTGCTGATACTGCAGAAGAAGTTTAGATCCCTAGACCAAGTATTTCTGATGCCGTTTGACCTCCTGATTTGAAGTAGATCCATCAGTATTGGGTCAGATGATACACTGTATGCAAGAAACAGGTCATTGCTTAGCACTCTGTAGTATACTGAGTATAGTGACAGGGTTTTGAGTCAGTCCATGTAGGACATATTGCTTAGGCTTTGTATCCTTTTACTAAGGCATCACTGTAGGTGTTCCAGTTATTTAATATATCTGGAAAGATACATGCCAAAGGGTTCATTATACTCAGTTATTGGCCTAATAAGGGATGAATAATCGGGGACAATGACATCCCTCAATCTAAACACAATCCCTTTGTTTATAAGCTGTGCAATATAGGAGTTTTTTTATGTCAACAGATAAATGTTGGTCAGAATTTAGGTCACTGCCCACAAGTTCCAAAATCCCAAATAACTTGGTCATCTCTTAGGGGTGCCTTGTCAATGTAATAGTTTCCTGGCATTGAAGACTTAGTAAAGGATATGATAATGCATTTTGGCATTTCATTTCAGTCCATGATTTTGGCAACAGTTATTTATCTGGGACAAATCTTTCTGCAGGATGGCTAAGTCATTTGGGGAATCAATGACAACTCCTAGTTTGCAGTCATCTGTGAGCTTACTCAGCCAGAGCCCTTTGGAATTGGCTTTTACTTCAGACAAATAAATGCCTGACAGTAGAGGTCCCAGCAAAGAAGCCAGGGGGCTCCACTGGTAACTGGTCTCTTCCCCTATTTTGATTTTCTGCATCCTTTCTGTAAGCCAGCTGGCAATCCAGTGGGTGGCATAGTGGTTTATTTGCAGTTTATTGAGCTTTTATTTATTATTGACTACAACTCTGATCTGTGATATATAACAATAATTATCCTTTTTCTGTGCTTTAAATATATATATATATATATATATATATATATATATATATATATACTTGTTTCCCACCTTTCTAAGCTAGTATAGTCCCGTTTTCAGGTTAGTGCTGAATTCAGGGCTGTGTTATAAATCTATGTGCTTGCCCATACCTTACTTGGATAGAAGGAAGTTTCTCTGTTCACTTGTGAGAGAGGGGAGCTTTGAGCAGCCTATCTGTCCCTGGAGGAGTGGTTTCAGCCCAGAAATTAGTAGTTTATTGGCCATTTTGGGCTAATTTCTATCTCTTTCATTTCCCTGCTACAAATACCATAGTTGCCCAGTTTTGCAAGCCGGGCAGCTTAGTTAGCTAAGATAAAACTATTTCCGGCTCCACAAAGTCTCCTCTTCAATTTTTCCCTTGGAACTAGACAAACTTTCAACTTAAGCATTCAAACCTTTCATTTCTCAGCCCAGCACATGCTCAAAACTTATAGCAAACACTTATAAACCTTAGTACTAGACCCTCCTGTACTGTACAGAAGGACAAGGCTCTCTATTCGACCTTACCAGCCATCCAGTAAAACAGTTCACTGTAGCTATCCAGGCATGTCCAAAGGGCAGTTTCAGGTGTACTCTCCAGTCCAACTGGTGAATCTGGGCATTTTGAGGCAATGTTACAACTGCCTCATATACACAGACAACCCCCTCCTCCTACCACCAAACACTAATACATGCGAGAGATGCAGTTATACAGCCAAACTAGAGGCTAAGCTCTCTCAACCCAAGACTGGATCAGACAGTCAAGAGGAGAAGGGGAATATTTGCATCACGCCACCAGTCTTACATAGACCCATTAAACCAGCATCGGCAAAAAACACACATAAATACACGTAAACATACTCGGAGTCTCTAAATAAAAATCTGCAAAACCAACAGAGACCTCCAAAGCAAACATCCAAGCAACCTTCACCCCCCAACACAAACCATGAAACACATACTTCACAAAACCAGTGTGCCATGCAATCACAGCCCTTAAGGCAAAATAACATACCCAACGTACTAGTAATAGGTGACTCTATAGTCAGGCACACTGACGTCCCACTCACTAGGCTGAATAAGGAGAAGGTTACTGTTAGCTGCCTGTCGGGTGCCAGGATCCGCCACATAACACAAGTACTCCAGTCACTCCAGAAAAAGTACAAATATGACTCTGTCATTGTCCATGTTGGTGTAAATGACCTGAGCCATACCTCCCTGGACTACATGAAAAGAGACATGGAAGAGCTCTCTGATCATGTAGCCCAGGCCGGTATGACCCTGACTGTGAGATGCATCCTGCCCTCACCAAGAATGATACCACGGTATAAGGAAAAAATTCTTGATTTCAACAATTGGCTAAGGTTCTGGTGTCATTCAACGGGGATCCAGTGTCTGTCTGCCTGGGATGACATGCTCGACAAGCCAGGCTGCTTAGCTAGAGATGACTTGCACCTGTCACCCTTAGGCTTTCGAATACTTGCCAAGGCTCTTGCCACCCCCATAGTGCCTTTTTTTAGGCAAGGCTCAAAAGACAAAACCACCACCATAAATAGCACAAGTAACAAAAAACTGAGGGTAATGCTACTCAATGCCAGAAGTCTAAACCTCAAAATGCACGCACTCGAGGCACTCCTCAGTATGGAGAAAATTGATATATGTGCAGTAACAGAAACCTGGTTTAAGGCTCCAAAGAGCACACTATCACTACCAGGTTACTACTCATACCATACATTTCAGCCACAGAACCCAAACTGAAATACAAAAGGCGGGGGCGTATCCATATTCATCAAGGATACCCACACCTCCAGGTTAGTGGCACAGCATGATATGTCAGAGATCATCCATGTGCAACTAACAATGGGCAAAACTGCAATTCAAATTTTAGCTTGCTATAGATCACCCACCATGCCCCAGGGCCCACATTCCGCATTTCTGGAAACACTGGGAAACATAATGGTCCTACCAAACACCCTAATATTGGGTGATTTCAATTACCCAAACATTAACTGGGAAAACTACTCAAGTACTAACTCCCTTGCCCAACTTTTCCTAGAATTTATAAACTCAAATGCCCTGGTTCAACTGGTCAACACTTCCACCAGAGGTAACAACATATTGGACCTGGTCATCACCAACATGGGCGACCGGTATTCCAAACCAGAGGTCAACCCTTCGCTGGTTAGATCTGACCATAAACAAATCACCATGGATATCCATATTCCGCCCCCTCCCCCGGGCAAGAAAGCCACCATGAAAAACTTTTCAAAAGCAAACTTCACGTTACTTAAGACCAAGGTGGAAAGTTTCAAAGACCCCATGCTGAAGGAAAACACTGTCCAAGCTGCAAAATCCTTTACTAATGCATTCTACGGGCAGCTACAAGAATGCATGGATCGTGCCATCCCAAGCAAAACCAAGACTCACTCCTCCAAGAAAAGGAAACCAGTCTGGTGGACCCCTGCCATAAACAAGCTATACAATAGAAGGAGGAAACTACTACAGAAAAGAGTAAAATCCCAAGAAGGGAAGACATCCCTGATCAGTATCAGCAAGAAACTACGATCCCTCATAAAATCATCCAAGGTGAGCTTTGAAAGAAAAATTGCCAAGGACTCCAAAGATAACCACAAGGCATTCTTTAGCTATGTCAAGAATCTAAGTGGCAATGCTCAGATCTGCTCGGAGTTAGTGCAGAATGGCACAAAATACACTGAACCAACCAATAATGCCAACATCCTGGCAGACAGGTTCAGTGCAAACTTCATCCCCATCTCACCCCCAAAAGGACCCATAACCATACCAGAAGAATGTAGAGTCCCTGAAATCACAGACACTCAGGTTAAAACAGCCCTCTCCAAAGCCAAAAACTCAGCATCAATGGGACTGGACAGTGTCCCAGGCTGCATCCTACATAGGTTCATAGGTTCATAGGTTGAGCTGAAAGATGAACTAATCCCTCACCTAAACACACTGTTCAACCTCAGCCTCTCCACAGGCTACATACCCATAGAGTGGTGCACAGCAATGGTTATCCCGCTCCACGAATGTGGAGCCACAACAGACCCTGAGAACTATCACCCTATAAGCCTCACTAGCTTGGTCTGCAATGCTATGGAGCGCATCATCATGGAACTCATTAACAGAGACATTGGGAACCTCCAAACACTGGACCCTACCCAGTTTGGCTTTGTTAAGGGCAGATCATACCTCTTAAACCTGGTGAACTTCTTTGAGACAGTTACCAAGGCTATAGATGAGGGCAAGGTGGTACACACAGCCTACCTAGACCTCGCTAAGGCCTTCAACACCATTCCCCATTCTGGTATTATAGACAAGCTCACCAGCCTGAACATAAACCCCTATGTCACAAGATGGGTTGCCATGGACAGAACCCACATGGTGACAGTTGCGGGAGCTAGGTCCATCTCTAAACCGGTTGCAAGTGGTGTTCCCCAGGGCTCAGTCCTAGGACCCCTCCTGTTCGGCATATACTTCTCAGAGGTACAGGCAAGCACAGGAGGACTATGGCTAACCAAGTTTACAGATGACTGTAATCTAGGGGCTATAATTGACTCTCCGGCTGACACAGACATCTTCCAAAAGGGTCTCACTGAGACTGATACCTGGTGTCAAAATCATGGCCTCAAGCTAAATGCCAAAAAGTGCATAGTCATCCCCTTTGGAAAAAACATAGTACCCACAAATTACCATATAGGTGGCAGTCCCCTAAATACGGAAGACATAGTAAGAGATCTGGGGATCCAAGTAGATAGTAATCTCACCTTTGATAATCACATTGCCAAAGTGGTTAGAAAATCCTTCTATGTGGCCCACCTAATCAGAAAAGGGTTTGCATCCAGATCAAAAGAGGTCATTGTACCCCTCTACTCATCACTCATCAGACCCATCTTAGAGTACAGTGTCCCATTTGGGATGTACCTTACAAGACACCTGCAACAGCTGGAAAGACCACAGAAGTACCTCACCAAGAGGATCAATGGCCTCAAACAGATGCCCTATGCAGCTCGACTGAAGAAACTCCAGTTGTACTCGGTTGCATACCGCCTACTCAGAGGTGAACGCTGCCTAACATACAAGGCCATGTCCAACCCAGAATTGATGGACATACTCGACCTAAAGTAAACCTTATCCCCTCAAGCCACACGCTCTAGGGATCTAAACCTTACTACAACAATAAATAGGATGTGCTGGAGGGATAGATTCCTGTCCCAGAGACTTCCCATGCTTTGGAACTAGATCCCAATCTACATTAGGCAGAGCCCTCGCTAACACTCTTCAAAAGAAACCTTGATGATTGGATGGGAAACAGAAAGTTTACCTCGAGGATCACTTCAGTGGCTCTGCTGGACAGAGGCACAGGGAATTAATCTAAGGGGACGGCAAAAGCCAATGCAATCTGGCTAGGCTTATAAATGCTTTCTGGCAGATAGCCTAGTACCCACCTATGAACCTATGAACCTATGAACCTATGCCTGAGTGTGATATTGTGTCAAAAGCTTTGGCCAGGTTGAGGTATGTGGTGTGTACCATTTTGCCTTCATCCAGTCCTCTGCTGATCTTTTAAAAAAGTCCACTAGTTTGAGGAAGCATGAACTGCCCTTGACAAATCCAAACTGAGACAGAATGGTGTTTGTAGGGTCCCTATATTCGTATTGATTAGTTCCATGATAACTCTTTCTACATTAGATATTTCTTTGTATATTAGACTGGCCAGGCTTTGGTCTATGGAAGGTCATCCCTTATGCAGTGGATTGACTGAAGCTGTTCTCCATTTGACAGGCATAAAACCTTATATCTAAATGAAGTAATGAGCCAAGTATAAACCCCATTCTGGCTGTCTCCATGACAGTTTTATAGAATACCAATAAGGTTAATGGGCCTAAATCTGCCTGGACCTGCTTGACCTCCCAGACTTGTAAACTGGTATTACACCAAAATGTCACCATAAATCAGAGAAATTTGCAAGTATTAACATGATAATTCATTATTAATCATTATTATCATTATTATCATCAGTTTTCTTTTTGTTCTTTTTCTCTGTGAATGTTTTTCTTATTGTTCAACTTTATTAGGCAAATTTTATATATGCATGGTAAAAGAAATGTTGAGCGTATCACTATGGGTGAATCCAGCTCAGTCTTGTACATTTATATCACTTGTTTTTGTTTATTTATATATAGCAGTAAGTTTAGACTAAAACTTCCAGAATATTACAGCAAGCCACAAAAACTGGAAGTTAGGCTGAGAACAAGAGGCACAGATTTTAACATAAACAGCAATTTATTTTCCGCTTTTGTCATTAGACTTCATCAGAAAGCACTACATTACCAGGCTATAACTTATACCACACCTTTCGGCCATCTAACCTGGACCAGAACACCAAAGGTGGAGGTGTGTCCATATTCATTAAGGATATCCACACGTCCAGGCTAGTTGTGCAGCATAATGCATCCAAGGTTATCCAAGTGCAACTAACTCTGGACAAAACTGCAATCCAAATTGTAGCTTGCTACAGACCCACCACCATGCCCCAGGATTCCCACTCCTCTTTTCTTGATATACTGGAAAATATTAGGGTTCAACCAAACACCCTAATAATAGGTGATTTCAACTAACCCACTATTAACTGGGAAAACTACTCATGTAACAACTACTTTGCTCAACGCTTTCTGGAATTCATAAATTCCAATGCCCTGGATCAGCTTATCCACACCCCTACAGGGGCAACAATATCCTAGACCTAGTCATTACCAACATCAGTGACCAGTGTTCCACACCTGAAGTCAACTCCTCATTGGTCAGATGCGACCACAAGCTAATCACACTAGATATCCGCATCCCGCCCCCACCCACCATTAAGGAAACCACGGTAAAAAAATTCTCCAAAGCCAACTTCATGCTTCTTAAGACAGAAGTGGTGAACTTCATGACACCCATGCAGATGGACAATACAGTTACGACTGCTGAATCCTACACAAATGCACTCTATAAGCACTTACACGAGTGCATGAATCGTGCTATCCTAAACAGAGCCAAAACGCTATCCTCCAAAAAAGGAAGCCAATCTGGCTGTCCCCTGCCATAAACAAACTCTACAACAGAAGGAAGAAACTATTGCAAAAGAGAGTAAAATCCCATCATTGGAGGAGCTCCGTGGTCAGCCTCAGTAAGAAGCTGAGATCCCTTATAAGATCCCCCAAAGCTAGCTACGAAAACAAAATCGCCACTGATTCTAAGGGCAGCCACAAAGCATTCTATAGCTATGTCAAGAATCTCAATGGCCACACCCAGTCCTGCTCTGAGTTATAGCACAATGGCATGAAAATTACAAAACCAACTGATATTGTCATCATCCTGGCAGATAGGTTCAGTGCTAACTTAACCCCCATCTCACCCCCTAAAGGGCCCTTATCTATACAGGAAGAATGCAGAGTCCCTGTAATCACATCTATGCAGGTAAAAGCTGCACTCTCTAAAACCAAAAACACAGTATCCATGGGACCGGCCAACATCCCAGGCTGCATTTTACACGAACTTCAGAACAAAGTGGCTCCCACCTAAGCACCATGTTCAATCATAGTCTCACATTAGGCTTTATGCCCACTGAATGACGCACAGCAACAGTTATCCCACTCCAAAAAGGGGGAGCCACCACTGATCCTGGGAACTATTGCCCTATTAGCTTGACAAGCCTGGTCTGCAAGGCCATGGAATGTATCATCATGGAACTCATAAACAAAGAAATTGGTAACCTCCAAACTCTGGACCCCACCCAGTCCGGGTTTGTGAAAGGCAGATCATGACTTCTGAACCTGATCGATTTCTTTGAGGCAGTCATCAAAGCCATAAACAAGGGTAAGGTGGTTAACACAGCCTATCTTGACCTCGCCAAGGCTTTCAACACCATCCTCCATTCTGGAATTATAGCTCAACTCACTAAACTAGGAATAAATCCCTACGTCACAAGATGGGTTGCCAACTGGCTCACTGACAGAACCAGCACTGTAAAAGTTGCAGACTCCAAATCTGACTTCAAACCAGTAATAAGTGGAGTACCACAGGGTTCAGTCCTGGGACCTCTCCTGTTTGGTATCTACTTCTCTGAAGTACAGGCTAGCACAGAAGGCCTCTGGCTAATGAAGTGCGCAGATGACTGCAAACTAGGAGCCATAGTCAAGTCCCCAAATGATGTGGACACCCTACAGAAGCGCCTCACTGAGACAGATGTCTGGTGTCAGAGGCATGGCCTCAAGCTCAATGCCAAAAAGTGCATTGTCATCCCCTTTGGTAAAAACTCTGTACCCATGAACTACCACATAAACGGCAGTCTACTTAACATCGAATGTGTGATAAAGGACCTTGGGACAAAGGTGGACAGCAGTCTCTCCTTTGATAATCACATCGACACAGTAGTCAGGAAATCCTTCTATGTGGCATACCTCATCACAAAAGGGTTCTCATCTAGGAAAAAAAGTGGTCATTGTTCCCTTCTACTCGGCACTCATTAGACCCATTATAGAGTACAATGGCCCTTTTGGAATGTACCTCACAAGACATCTGCAGCAGCTGGAAAGGCCACAGAAGTACCTCACAAAGAGGATTACTGGACTCAAACAGATGCCCTACACTGACCATCTCAAAAAACTCTGGCTTTACTCTGTAGCATATCATCTACTCTGAGGAGATCTCTGCCTAACATATAAAACTATGTTAAACCCTGAGCTGTTGAACATGCTACACCTAAAGAAATCCCAATCCCGCCACGCTACACGCTCTAGGGACCTAAACCTTGTCACCACAATAAACAGGACATGCTGGAGGAATAGATTCCTGTTCCATTGACTTCCTATACTCTGGAACAAGTTACCCATCTATGTCAAGCAAAGTTCCTCATTAGCACTCTTCAAGAAAAATCTTGATGAGTGGATGGGAAATAGGAAATACACCCCGGGGATCACTTCTGTGGCTCTGCTCAATAGGGGCACATGAAATTGCCTTTCTTGGGTGGCTTAAGCCAGGGAACCTTGTTGGCTAGGTTTACTTAAGCCCTTGGGCCGATAGTCTAGTACCTACCTATGAACCTATGAACTTATTCAATGACAATAGCGGAAAATAAATTGTTGTTTATGCTAAAATGTGTGCCTCTTGTTCTCAGTTTAACTTCCAGTTCTTATGGAGCACAGCAGTAAGTTTCTTGTTGCCATTTGGCTGAAAATGGTTCAGTGCTTAGTACCAGTACATTTACTCAGTTAAGTTAATAAATAAATAAATAAACATGCATAATTGATAAGAGTTTACTCACATTTTCCATAATTCTCTATAGCAAACACTACATGGAAGTTAAGCTTGTAATTTTTGTTTGTGGAAATAGATTTCATATCTGTAGTTTCATAAGGGATATTTCTCTTTGTATACAAATAAAACCAAATAAAGGACAGCCAAACCATAAATCCATGTGATATAAAACAGTAGTAAAACAATAACTCCTAAAACTACTACAGAACAATGAAAAACAGTGAATTTAATAAAACAATGTATGCTTTCTTATTTAATTCTCTTAAAAGGGATTTTAAAGAAATATATTTATATTAAGAAAATGTTTATTTACCCTGTAAATGATCATGCATTTGAATAAAGGGCAGCTGGGCACTGTTACACAAAAATATTCTTTACTTAGCTTATTGTGATCAATGTGATGCCTATTATGTGGGAAAAATCAATCAAAATTTGAAACAATGGATAGGTAGTCATATCTCAGAAATAAAAATAAATATTCCCACCAATACTTTGTACAAACATATGATAGACAAAGGTTCTTACCATGCTTTTAAATTCTATATTTTACATGTATTACATGAATTATTGCATGAACTGCGGTGGTGGTGCTGCGGTAGCATTGTCGCCTCAAAGTAAGATGCTGTCCTGTTCGATTCTCAGCTAGAGCGTCTTCTGTGTGGAGACATGCATGAATGGAAGAATAACTAAAGAATCAAAGTATGTTCAAAGACACGCCTACCAATATGAGTGAAGTCGCACAAAAATATAAATCCAAGTTAAGCGCTTTCACACACTAGATCGTGTGCTTCATCAGAACCTGGGCGTACCTTCGTTGAAGGTTGTGCGTCAGAGATGGCAACTCGACACGTAAAAATCTACTGCCAATCATTAGCGGACCGGCGTTCTGCTGTGGCGACCCCTAACCAGGAAAAGCCGAAAGACACAACAACAACATGAATTATTGCATTAGGTAACATTATACATGCTACTGAAGTGGATGAATTGCACTGGATTTTACAATTAAAAGCACATGTTCCCCCAGGGCAAAATGGTTATATTTCTCAAAAATCCCTTTTAAGGGAGTTAAATAAGAAAATATAATTGTTTTTAATATTTTTAATTACATAAGAAACTAAAATTGTTTTAATATATATATATATATATATATATATATATATATATATATATATGGGATCCGTACAGATGCTTGACTGCATCTTTCACCGAATCCCAATTTGGTGGGCATACTTGCGCGAAAGTGCTGTTCACCGAAGCAGCACTTTAGCGTAAGTATGCTTGTTGTTCCAGTCGTACTACGATGCGGTAAGGGAAAATTCCCTTTTCCCCACTGTAGTGCGACCTCAGAGTGAGAATATTAAAGTAGGGGGTGTGTGGAGGTGCAGCCCCCCCACATCGGGGGGTATAGGGGGGCTTGCCCCCAGCATTCAAGTTGATTTTGTGTTTTTTTTAACATACTTTTACGAAAGATTCAGACTTTTGATCTTTCGATCAAAAAGTCCTAGATCCATATATATATATATATATATATATATATATATATATATATATATATATATATATATATATATATATCTATATGTAAACACAGAATCTCCTGATCCTGGCCATCTTGCTGTCCTTGCGGTCTGTGCCTGCCAGTAGCAAACCACTGTAAAGAAACAGCCACCTTCCTGCTAAGCTGAACCCAAAGCCTGCTACATCTCCCAAACTGACTAACACAAACCCTCCCTCCATTCTACAAGGATACTTTGCTCTAAAGAAACTGTGAAGTCTAGCAAGACCACTGTAAAGAAACTGCTGCCTTCCCGCTAAGCTGAACCCAAAGCCTGATACATCTTCCAAACTGACTACCACAAACCCTCTCTCCATTCTACAAGGATACTTTGCTCTAAAGAAACTGTGAAGTGTAGGTTTAACATACTCATTACTTACCTAATTTGACTGCTTCATGGTATCTATATAAAGTGTACTACTGGCTAGCAAAGACCACACGGACGAGTCGCATTACCTGCGCATTTTATCCCCATATAGATTTTATTTAACCAAGCATGTGCTTCCCCACTTAAGCCACTAGATGGGAGCAAAACCCAAGCAATCCAACCACCAATTTGGCTATTCCTAAAGTTTAAATGTCTTATGTATACAAACATCCTCAAGCGCTACCAGTTCCTACCTTGCCCACACCCATACAAACTTATCTCTTTACCTAAAGTCCATATGTACAACTGTAAAAAATAAAAGGAAACAATAGAAAGAGATAAAAATGAAACATCAATTTGGCAACATTATCTGTTAAACAGTATAGGTGATACGACCTGCCTGCTAAACTGGGTGAGCTAATCCTGATTGTTTTTTGCAGGACTCCACCAGCCAGTGCGGTCCCTTCTCCGTTCGCCCTCGCTACACTTTTGTGCACTTCGCTCCCCATACCCTACCTCCATTCCCATCCATCCCCACATCAATTACTTTTATACCTATACACCACACCCATACATAGCCACACCCATCTCCATCTTACCATTCCAACACATCAAAACACACCACCAAATTACCCTAAATACGCACTCCAAACTTGTCTTCAACAATCACATCTACCCTTTCCCTAGAAAACATCTCGCTAACCAAACTAAACCAAATCATGACTACACTACCAAAACCCTCATATACACACCTCTTACTATTTTTCTTATGTATATCTGTCCTACCATTGTTAACCTCTATCACCAGCTACCAAAAACAACTTCATTGCACCCTTATCATACCAAGAAAAATCACTTCCCCTAACAATATAAACACCATCCCTTTCACTCAACTAGCCTCATACCTCTACCAAACATCCCTTATCAACCACATCGCACATAGAATACACCCAGCATACAGACAGTCCCAAATTAGTATAAAGTACTATAAAATCCTCCATAAACTACTCAAACTCTATTTTTACCTAAGATCAAAACTCATACACTGTGGTGATATACATCCAAACCCAGGCCCATTAAATACAGAAACCCCAAACCATGACTTGAATAATACAATACTCCACCGAGACAAACTCTCTCCTTATTATAAATCTAAATGTTAGCAGTATCCTAAACAAAGTCCACAACCTTCATGCAATACTCTCTTTTTATAAACCAAATATAGTCATACTAACTGAGACCTGCCTTTAACCAGGAAACCATGGCAATGAAATTACTGCATCAGGCTACAATATAATTTGTAGTGACAGAATAGGAAAAAAGGATGGGAGTGTAACAATAATGTACAATACTCACCTCATCCTTGAGAAACTAGACATAACAACCCCAGACCTAAATAACATTGAACTCACCCTCACTAAACTAAAATTTAATGCAAATAAACATATATATATATATTTTTTTATTTTACATTTGTTGACCGGGCTAGTCTAGCTGGATATATGTCCATTTTCAGTAGAGGCCCGGGGAGAAAAGCTCCATGTGCAAAACAATATGAATAAAACAATAAACAATATATGATGGACCAAAAATAGAATAGAACAAAATATAATAAAAAACATTTTAAGTATGGTCACGAAAAAGTCTACAGAATAATAGAAAAAAAACCCACATTTAAAATATGGTCATGAAAAAAGTCTACAGAAGGATATATGCAATGTATACGATGGTAAAGCAGTTAAACAATGATGATAAAGAAGTAAATATGAAGAATTCAGTCACAGGATTCATAATAAGCAGCTTTAGAAGGGAACGGTAGATGATGCAGGTGATTGTAGTGAGAAGAAGCAGCAATTAGTCAGGGATAATACAGGAACACAACCAGTGTTTCTTGAGATGAAGCTTGAGCTTCTTTTTGAAAAGTTTATGAGAGCAGAGAGTAGTAAGTTCAGTGGGTAGAAGATTCCATAGCTTACCAACGGTGTTACAGAAGAGGGAGTCGCCTGCTACATTGTTAGCTCTGCTGGTGTTAAACAGTAGTTTATTAGCAGAGCATAAGTTTTTAGGATTATGGTAGAGGGTAAGTAGGCTTGACAGTATAGGAGTATTAGAGGGTTGATACATTCTTTTATGGGCAATAGTAAGCTGTGAAAAATGAAGATGCTGCAGAAATTCTAACCAATCGAGTTGTATAAGATTTAGACAGTGGCGAGTTCGGAAAGGAGAGGCAGCAGCAAATCTGGCAATATTATTATAGGATACAGTCAGCTTGTGAATGTTGGTTTTAGAAAGGTTTGTATAGATGGGTGAGGCATAGAGTAGAGTAGAAATTAGATGAGTTCTGGCTATAGCAGTCCTGGCTGTTGGAGTAAGAAAGGGTTTGATTCTATAGAGGGATCCAAGTTTCTTGTTGACTGTTTTTATTGTACTGTTAATATGTGTGTCAAAGTTGAGGTTATTGTCAATAGTTATTCCTAGGAGCTTGGTAGTTGGGTCAGGAGAGATAACAGTGCCATTGTTAGATGTAAGTGTAAATTCTATGGGGGTGGACTTACGTGTTGGGGAGAAGAGTAGCAGTTTTGTTTTCTTAGGATTTAGGAGGAGACAGTGGTTTGTAAACCATTGTTCCACAGTGTTAAATGCATTCTGGGTTATGGTTTGCAGTTCAATTTGAGAGGTAGCTGAGCAGATAATAGTGGAGTTATCTGCATACTGAATGCAGGTAGAATGAGGAATTGCTGAGTGAAGATCATTAATATAGATGGAAAATAGGAGTGGCCCTAATATGGAGCCCTGAGGGACACCAAGGGAGATAGGTAGGAGATTAGATAGATTATTGTGCCAGAGTACCGCTTGTTTTCTGTTATTAAGGTAAGATTTGAACCAGTTGATGGTTAATGGGTCAAGGGACAGAGATTGCATGATATGCAAGAGCAGCTGTTGATGAACCATGTCGAAGGCTTTGGATAAATCAACGAATACTGCAGAGGAATGAAAGCCGTTGTTACGATTATTGCTAATACAGTCTGTAAAAGATAGCAGGGCAGTGGTGGTACTATGGTAAGGTCTGAAGCCATGTTGACAGTTAACCACTAGCTTATTTTGGAGAAGGTGGTTTAGAAGTTGTTTCTGAATACATTTTTCCATAATTTTTGCCAGGGGCATATCAGCATAATAAGATGCTACATCCCACCAGTCAGCAATATTTCCATTACAGAAAATCTTCTGTAATGGCTATCTAACTCCCTCCCCCAAGAAAATATCTTATTAGGTGATCTTAATATTCACTGGCATAAATGCTCCAGTCAAAACCCACTCTCCCATGTTAATCTACATGGCCTAACCCAACTCATCACTTCCCCCTACAAGAACAGACAAGAGAACCAAACATCAATCCATACTAGACTGGATACTTGTATCCCATCCTTCACAGATATCCCTAGCTGGGTGTCTACCAGACACTCTCAGTGACCACCAAGCCACATTTCTACTCAGATCTAAAACTCCACAACTGCCCAAGTAACCACGTGCCAAATTAGGAATAAAAAACATTTCAACCTGTCCAACTTTAAAAATTACCTACAAAGGTGTAACTGGACTCCCCTAAAAAACCTACCTCTTGATGAAGCAGTTTTATACTTCAATACCACCTTCACAAATATCCTTAACTATCACGCCTCCCCCCCGCCCCGGAACCACAAGAATTAAAACTAAATATGCCTCCTGGCTAACCATAGATACAAAAACTTTCCTCAAAAACAGAAACAAAGCCTGGGCTAACTTCCATAACACCAAATCCCAATCAGATAAACAAATATACCTAGAACTACACAAAAAAACCAAAAAACTTATCAAAACAGATACAATTTTCTGCTACCAAAAGTTACAGGATAAACATATAAACAACCCAAAAAAATTCTGGGCAGCAATTAACTCTATACTACAACCAGGGAAAACATCAACCCCCACCCCTAAAACAGTAAATAACTAATACAATATCCCCACACATTTTAACAAATTCTTTATGGAAACTATCCAAGCCCTTGCAACCAACCAACCATATCCCAACAACCCCACCCCTACCAAAATACCCCTCACCAGTCACAACAAACAACTGCCTAAACTTTAGCTTCCACCCAGTACCTACCAAAACCATTGAAAAACTACTCCTAAAACTCAAACCAGCTACCCTAGCTGCCGATAAATTTCCCCTCTGAATACCTCCAACTAGCCACTGAAGCCATAGCATATCCTGTCTCCATCTTAATAAACAGATCCATCTCCGAGTGTAAAGTACCCCAGCTTTGGAAAATATCTCGTATTATCCCACTGCACAAAGGGGGCTGCTTTCTTGAACTCAGTAACTACTGCCCTATAGCCATACTACCCCCATTATCTAAACTTCTAGAGAGAGTAATACACAAGCAACTAATGCAATACCTCCTAGGAAATAAACTACTATCAACACAGCAACATGGCTTTAGACCCTTCCACAGCACCACCACTGCACTTACAGCATTTACTAACATCATCAATAATCACAGAAATAATGGACTCCTTTTATCCGCCACATTCTTAGACTTATCCAAAGCATTTGATATGGTTAACCATGCAAAACTCCTTCACTCACTATCCACTCTAAACCTTAGCATCCCTGCCGTCTCTTGGTTTAAAAGTTACCTAGAGGGAAGGCAACAAGCTGTAATATGGCAAAACCAACCCTCTCTATCCCTGCCTGTCTCCCTAGGGGTACCCCAAGGCTCCATCCTGGGACCACTGCTCTTTACCCTCTTTACTAATCAGCTCTTATCCAATATTCTCAAAGCCTCAATAGTGCAATATGCAGATGATACTACCATAATATGCGCAGCCAACACATTTGACCTCCTTCACTCCCAAACACAAGAATGCTTTTCCGTAACCGAAACTTGGATCACCAAACAAAGCCTCATTCTTAACCCAGGAAAAACTAAACTGCTCCTCTTTAGCTCCCACAGATCCCTATCTCCCTCTGATAGTTTTAGAATTCCCTCTAATAACAATACCACAATCACCCCTACCATTCACACCAAGCTGCTAGGGGTCAAAATTGACAATCACCTTAGATTTGACCTACATATTTCTTTAACCATAAAAAAAAATTCATAAAAAAACTTGGTCTACTCTATCGCAATAAGAAATTTCTCTCTGACCACTCTAAAATTACAATAGCCAGGACACACCTAATATCCACCTTACTGTATGCTTCCCCTGTGCTTACCAGTCTCTGCAAAACAGACCTAAACAAACTTGACAGTTGTTATAATAAGATAGCCAGATTTGCTACAACCTCACCCATTAGAATGCATCACTGTGACTGCCTCAAAAAACTCAACTGGCTAGAACTCCCACTACTACTTCAACTCAACTATCACTAGCCCACAAAATAATACATTACTCTGACAACACCCCAGCTCTACAACAACTTCTTCAACCCTATACCACTACCAGAACCTTAAGATCTAGCACCCAAAACCTCCTCAAGGTTACCAAATATAACAATGAAGATAGTAAATCAGTCTACAGCCACTACATTTCAAAAAACTGGAGCTCTCTTCCTGCCCATTTAACTGACAACAAATCTCCAACCCAGTCCAAGAAACCAGTCAAAATTCACTTCATATATAATCGACTGCTCCTACATCACCCCTGGCTAATACTTCAATTCATTTCTATTAGTTACTTAAAGACAAACCTAAACGTCCAAGAATTCTGATGTATTACCTAACTTAACTTAAGACTGTCAAACTAACCAATTCAGAACGCATTACCTACTTAAGACTGCAAAACTAATTGCACATACTGACTCTCTAGTGCTGATAGCAATCTATCTCAGGAATGCTGTGCTTTGTACTATCCTCAAAAGTAAATACCATAGAGTACGAATTATTATGTATTCTATCTTATAAAATGTATTGCATGTCAATGTGTTTTCCTTTATGTATGTTTTGTCGGTAATAAAAAAAAAAAGTTTTCTCTTGGAGCTTTTCTCCCCAGGCCTCCACTGAAAATGGACTTGGATCCAGTTGGACTCTCCTAGTCAACAAATGTAAAATAAATAAATAAATAAATAAATAAATATTTCTCTCTCTCTCTCTCTCTCTATATATATATATATATATATATATAAAATATAGCTTATATATAGACCGACACGCCACAAAGCTGACACCCAAAAGACCGACACCAGAAGACCGAGGACACAGATGATCGACAAGGTGAAATCCTGACAGCCGAAACACCGACATGGGCAACGTGTGAGCGTGACTCGGTAAGTGTGCAATAGTGAGGGATTTAGGGTTAGGGTGCAGACAGGTAAGTGTGCGATAGTGAGGGATTTAGGGTGAGGGTGTGGGGAAGGTGAGTGTGCGGTAGTGTCGGACTTAGGGTTAGGGTGTGGGTAAGGGAAGTGTGCGATAGTGACGGACTTTAGGTTTAGGGGCGGGTTAAGTGAGTTAGGGTTAGGGTGCGGGTAGGGTAAGTGTGCGGTAGTGTTGGACCTTAGGGTTAGGGTTTGGGTTAAGGTTAGTGCATATATAGTCATGTGTAATGTGTAGTTTACGTTTTGTGTGTCGGTGTTATGGTGTTCGGTTTTGTGAGTTGTTGGTATTGTGTGTTGTCGGTCTTTTGGTGTTGGTGTTTTCTGTGTCGGCTTTGTGGTGTGTCGGTGTAGTGTAGGGGATCCATATACATATATATATATATATATATATATATATATATATATATATATATATATATATAGATATATGTATGTTTTTACATATATTTAGTCATCATCATCTTCTTTCGGCTGTTCCCATTAGGGGTCGCCACAGCAGATCATCTGTTTCCATTTCTTCCTGTCCTCTGCATCTTGCTCTGTCATACCAACCACCTGCATGTCCTCTCTCACCATATCCATAAACCTTATCTTAGGCCTTCCTCTTTTCCTGTTACCTGGTAGTTTCATCCTTAGCAACTTTTTCCCAATATACTCAGCATCCCTGCTCAGCACATGTCCAAACCAACGTAATCTTGCCTCTCTGTCTTTGTCTCCAAACCTTCCAACCTGGGCTGACCCTCTAATATACTTATTACTAATCCTGTCCACCCTCATCACACCCAGTGCAAATCTTAACATCTTTAACTCTGCCACATCCAGCTCTAACTCCTGCCTTATTGTCAATGCCACTGTTTCCTTCCCATATAACATAGCTAGTCTCACAACCCTCTTGTAGACCTTCCCTTTCACTCTTACTGGTACTCATCTGTCACAAATCACTCCTGACACTCTTCTCCACCCACTCCATCCTGCCTGTACTCTCTTCTTCACCTCTCTTCCACACTCACCATTACACTGAACTATTGATCCTAAGTATTTAAACTCATCCACCTTCACCACCTCTACTCCTTGCATCCTCACCATTCCTCTATCCTCCCTCTCATTCACACATTTTGTAATTTTTTATAAATACATTTTAACATATGTTCATTTTATTTATTTTAAGTGCATATAGGCTTAAATGGCTGAAGTTTTCTTATTTATTAATTTATTTAATCGTATGACTTGATTGTTACAGACATGTGACTTCAGAAATATTATTTAAGTTATACTGTTTGGTGGTACTGTGATTTAACTGATGAAGCCACTTTGGCAAAAGTATTTACTTGACAATTATTAAATTCACTGGTTTTTATGGTTCCATAGTAATTTTGAGATTTATTGTAATATTTCTCTTTGTATATGTATAACTGTTGACATATAACTTTGTTAATTGTGAAGTTTACACTAAAGTTTTCTCCATAAACAGGAACTATGTCCTGAAGCTAGGTGAACACTATTTGATTTCTCCTGCTTGCTTTTCTGATGTAATAACAAATACTTTATTGTTTTTTTAACCTTTGCAATCATGCTGAATTCATTGTTTGATATGGAAGAATGTTACACGATAAATAAACAATGTCTTTTCTTTGTTTAATCTAGACTTTTTTACTAGAATAGTTTGCAGTAACTACATGATACCATTTGTGTTATGTTATTGTTTTTATTTTTGATTCTAACAAAGTTTTTAATTGCTCTGTATGTCTTACTGGTATACGTTGATGAATGCAGCAGTTAATATTACTGAACTTGTTTGTAGTATCAGTAGCACATTTTTGTCATTGAAGATAATATCTCAGTTTGTTTTCCTTAATATATTTTTGTAAAATAGTCGCCCCTGGTAAAGTGTAGGAGATATGATTTATTTGTGGTAGTTTCAAGTTTGATTTTCCTCTTAGGCAAAGGATTATAGTATCATGTTCTGTATTCATTACAGAGGCTATAGGCATAAACTGGTAGAATAAATATATCTGGTTTGTCTATATATTTAAGATATTGCCACCCCTAATTGAATTGCATATTGCCTGTACAAAGTGTTTTGTTTAACATGAGTAATGAATATTAGTGCTTATTTATATGATGTTGAATAGCTTACACTTTCGGTGGTCAGGTTATTGAAATGCCCCTTAAGAAGTATCGTTGACTGATATATGCATCCAGATGTTTATCTAAGAAATCCTTACAGTATACAAGAGGAATAGATAATGTATGGTAGGACCCTATAAGACAGCACTCTGTAGAACTGATATTTATTAGTGTGTGATCAATTTCTTATCCTACGTCTAGTCCTTATAATAATTTTTCAGTCTTTATATTGTATTCAGTTCAACTGATATGCATTATTGTGCAAACAGGTTCTGGCTGTGGATTATTTCCTTTTAGTCACCATCTATCCTATCAGACCTCCAGCAAGCATATTGTAGAAGTTTGATAAGTATTTCTGATCTTTCAACAAGGATTGAGTAATCATACAGATGTCAGTCTCCTGCAAACAAAGCAAAGCCTCTTTGTTGTTGAGTCTTTCAGTTTAGAAAAGCCACTGTTACCACTGTTTGTTTTTTTTTCCATATGTTTTAGCTAAGGAGATGTGAATGTTCCTGTTCAGGACTTGTACTTCTTGAGGGAGGATATAAGGCACATTGGGAACTTACTAATTCTGGCTGGTTGTATATCTCTCTCTAGACTGACAGACACTAAGTCTCCTGTCCTTAGCAAATAATGGCATGCCAATTTTCTTCTTCTTGTGTAGGTGACACAGGAAGTAATGGGAGAGTTTCAATAAGCACGCATACTTTTCTTTGTTTTCCTTGTTTGCAAGGCTGTTCAGTAATACCACCATATTATGTTACATATCTAAAAGGAATGCTCTTTTTAGGTTGATCACTGTAATGTGAACAAGGGTCATACACTAATTACCCTTAATTTTTTAACTTTGACCTATCTCTAACCTCGGCCTCCGAGAGAGATATTGCACTGTAACAAAGTCTCTGAAAAGTTCTGTTTTATACAAAGAAAATCACTAATGAATAAGATATTTTTTAGCTTGCTGGGTTCTAGTGACTACCTTGCACTCTTTTCGTGTCTGGTATAATTGAATTTTAATCCCCAGATATTTTATTGTAATAGAATATCCCTTCTGCCATTTTACAGTGACTGGGTATGATTTACTGTTGACAGTGGGTGTCTTTGTAATATCTGTAAGGATTGGGTTTTGCTGAGCTTATGAATTCTTGAGGTAAAGATAAGACTTCTATGGGTATATTTGTTGCATTCTCTGAATATGTATGGTAAAGTATATATAAATCTATATGTATGTATTATAGTCTTAGTAGAATTAGTGTTAAGGCAATAACAAACTAACACAGTCCAACAAAGTCACTGATTCGAGGCAGACCAGCACACAAAAATCCAAGATACCCGATCTTAATGTAATTGTAGTTTAATTAAGCAAAAACAATACACTCACTTTTCGTTCTCCTTACAATACAAAGAACTTCTTCAGATAGAAGTATCAAACAATCAATGAAGTTTAAATCCATTTTTTAAAAACATGTGATTTACAAATCCAAGCCCATTGGGTATTTAATTATTGATACGGATATAAGGTATTATACAAACTTGGACAAGTTGTTGGTAATAAGACCCTTGAGGGTTAAGTGGTAAACTAATTAAGGAAGTTTAATTCAATAATTAAGTACCCAATGGGCTTGGATTTGTAAATCATGTTTTTAAAAAATGGATTTAAACTTCATTGACTGTTTGATACTTCTATCTGAAGAAGTTCTTTGTATTGTAAGGAGAATGAAAAGTGAGTGTATTGTTTTTGCTTAATTAAACTACAATTACATTAAGATCGGGTATCTTGGATTTTTGTGTGCTGGTCTGCCTAGAATCAGTGACTTTGTTGGACTGTAGAATTAGTGTTATATGGTCCAATCCACAAAATCTCTCAAATTTGAGATCATATCGTAGTACCATGGAAATAACTGGAATAGTTCTTATAATTTCCCTAAATGCAACTCTCATCTAAGTATTATGTAAATCTATGGCACTTAACATAACCATATCCCAAACTCATCGGGAGTTTATCAGCTACCACAGCCATATTTTAGAAAATGCCCAGATTGCTACTAATGTATTTTCATTAATAGCCACTTTCACCACAAATATAGTTTACTATTTTTCCAATGTGGAGTGACTACGGGCATATGTACATATGGGGGGTATAGGGGTACCTACTCACATGAGGGTGGGGGGGGGCTGCCCTTACAAAAAATCTCTGAGTTTCACTGAAAGTGGCCTTCTGTTTGTTATGTTTTTGGCTTCATCACTCTTTGAAAGTTTCTTTATGTGCTTGACATGCTTCCATTCTATGTAATCAGCAATTGTATGCGGGTTTCTACTTGGAGAAAAGGGTATTGTTTTTGTTCTTGTTTTTGCTTTTCTTTTCAAGTTAACAATGCAGTTCCATAATTTCTGAAAGTTTGATACGAGTCATATTTGTGTTTTGAACTTTATTTTTTTCTAGAACATGAAGAGACATGTAAGCATCAGAATAAACAGGTTCCTTCTGGCACTGAGCGCATTATGTTAGTGACATTTTTAAACAGGTAGCTGCATTGCATAAGCTGGACAATTTCACTAATATTATATTTCAGTAAACAATAAAAGCAGTGGCAAGATAGTATATTCTGGCAAAATATAATAGTACACAACACTCTCATACTAAATTGGTGGCAGAGAAGGAAGAAGTCTTGACTGTGACTCAAACAACCCTGAAACAAATTGCAGCTATGGTGATGGTGGCACTAACAAAGAGGGAGAAAGGAATGCTGTAGGTGTACAGGTTCACCTGTCAGGGACTGGGTGTGGGGGCAGAGAGCATGACAGAACTGCAAACTCCAGTAAGCAGAATAATAATTTTGCATGTGAAAAGGTTCCCTTGTTGCACCATTACAGGTGTAGTCATACCTGATTACCAAGCATATCCAAGAAAATGGGACTCACAGCAAAATAAATAAATAAATAAATAAAAATAAAATGACAAATACAGCCATAGTAAGATGTTGCCTAGCTACTCTACTCCCTAGAAACAGTGAGGCTGCATAGCCTGACAGCCACACAGCTTTCACAAATGTAGATATCAGACCCTTATCATAATGGCTTTGGTTTGGGATATGCCCCATTATGGTGGCACCAGAGCAGAGGGGGGCTTTAATTGACTCAGGTTTCTGACATCAGCACTAATTGGAGGAAAACAGAAAAATGCACTCCCATATAGCAGTTGCAGGCACAGTCTTTAGAAGGCCTTCACATATGACTGTGAGGTATTAATATTGAAAATCAACAATGTAAAATTAGTGTAACTTTATTTACCATGGAACAGTAAGTAAAGACTTTAGACTGTGCTATGCATGTAGTGATAAAGATTACGTTCCACATTCTGGGTCTGAGGCTATAAAATTAATTACAGGTGCATGTAGGCCATGTTTGTTTCAGGAAACTGAAGAATAAGTTCTAAGATGAAACATATTACTCAGGAAAAAGGCAGTAATTTAGACATAGCTTTAAACATTACAGTTGCTGTTAAAATCTTGACTTAAACAGAGATAACCAAGGAATTAACATTTTCTTGCATAAGGTAGGAGTGTTCTATATGTGGTAAGCTGCACATAAATCTCCATGTTTTATTTAAAGCAATATGCAGTAATTTTAAGATAGCTGATAATGCAGAAGTAACAAATTAAAACCCACATTGAAAGGAGGAAATAGGATTCTTTTTGTAATGGCTGATCTTCTCTTAGTAGGAGATTGTGTAATTTTAGTAGGTGTGTGGCATTAATTATAGCTTTTATAACATGTTCAGTGAAGCCAAACAAGGTGTTTGAACCATACATCTCAAATGTTCAGAATTTCACAGGATGCCCAGATTTTTGCCTCAGATTTTTTGTTCTGTACCTTATAAACTTTGTGGTTTTCTGGCAAATCATTGAGGATTCATGTCACTAAATAATGACAGACATTTCAGTTTTAGACTTCATATCCTTCAGAAAATACATGACAATGCAAATCATGTTATTGAAACAACTTTTTTATGTTTATAAGAGCAATATTAAAGTGTATCACAGATTTAAGACCTTTGACCCCATTATTTTTAGCTTTATCCAGAATTACTGCCTAAGATTTTGAGAATCTGACCAGATTCATACATACTAGAGAGAGAGAGAGAGACAGAGACTGAGAGAGAGAAAGAGAGAGAGAGGGAGAGAGGTATTTATTGAAAATTATCCTCAACTCATAGTGGGGAAAGAATTCTAAGACCATTAGCAACAGGTGCATGTTGTTTGGTAATGCCAAAAATGTTTTTTATTTTTTTTAATTACTCCAAACTGCTTTTTCAGAGGAAATCAATTGCCTAAGAAATGTAGAACTATAGCTAAGCCTGTTTCAGGAGAAGCAAGTGTGGTATTTCCTCATTGTAGAGCTAATGCAACAGCAGAAAAAAAAATCATGTCTACTGACAGCGAATTAAGTGAAATTGTATTGATGAAGATAACGAAAAATACTGCCTCAGAGGAGATCTTTGCAGCACTCCAGATACAAACTGGGGGAACTGTAACCAGACTTTATTGACTTTGACCCTAAAAATTGTCTTGGCACATAATTTTTTGAGGTACTCCATAACTCTGTAGTCCATAACATGAATCAGCAGCCATTTGTGTGAAATTATATTGGAATTCTTAGTTAAATCAGTTAAAAAACAGAAACAATAATACACATATAACAAATTATAAATAATGCATAGTTTGCATTTCAAAATCATAAGTAATGTACAGAATGCATATCATCTAAAGTTACACCACAGATGTATTTTTTTTTTTCAGATTTCTTTAAATTGCAGTTGTAAATATTTCCTTATTTATAATTGTTTACAGTTGTCTTCTATCATATACTCTTATCAATCATACAATATCACTTACTGCTGTGTTGTATGTTCTTTTTTGTGGGTGTGTGTGCTGGGGTCATGGAAGAAATGGGTCAATAGACCAGCCCAACTACCTTTTCAACATATAGCAAACACATAAATAAAAATACTCTTGGATTCCACGATGTTATAAGTTATATCAGTCAGTGACAACAGTGCAGCTGAAATGCAGTGTCAACTACATAATCTATAATGCCCAGGGGTGGCTCGTGCTATTGAACTGCAGGACTGCATCCCCCCCAGCTGTAAAGAAAAGAAAAAAAAAACAAAATAAATAAAAAGAAAAAAAGAAAAAAATGAAATACAACAAAACAAAAGCAAGTCCTGTAACTCCGTGCATGCCTGTTCGGCATTCCTGGAACTCCCACACATGCGTGGTAAACCAGTCTGGATTAGAAAGACAGCATCAGATGACAGAGATCCCAGAAGTCTATGCAGTTACACCTGGCATAGACTGGAAGGGGATCAGACTGCAACGTCTGCAGGCGAGTAGCTTGCTCTCACTTGCGGGAAGTATTGTACTGGATAGCTTGCTCTCATGGGACTTTGAAATTCGAAATGTACTGGATAGCAGCTTGAAAGTGGAACTTTGAAATTCAGAATGAATTACTCTTGCAGGGCTGGGACTTTGAAGGAATTAACTCAGGTACTGGTGTATGTGTGTAATGCCCCAGTGAAATATACCTGGTGGCTAGTGTGAAACTCAGGCTCAAACCCTGTACCTTGGGTGCAGGTAGCAAGAGCTTGAATTCCCTACCCACTATCACTTGTGAAAACTATTCAGATTTTTGACTCATATTTTTGTTCTGTTCTGTTCCTCATAAAATCTGTGATTTTCTGGATTTTGAATTCAATAATGACAGGCATTTGAATTTCAGACTTCATATTCTGCAGAAAGTACATGGTAACACAAAACCTTTTATTCTAGCAATTTTCTGTTTTTTCAGATCAATATTTGAAATGTGTCCCTATTTTTAGGGCTGTATTCCCCATTATTGGCTTTGTCCAGGTTTTTTGTGCTAAGAGGTAGAGAGCTATGGTGAGAACTGAATTCACTGAATATGTTTAGGGGCTGTATTCCCCCATTATTGGCTTTGTCTATGTGTTTTGTGCTAAGAGGTTGAGAGCTATGGTGAGAACTGAATTTACTAAAATATAGCCATTTAACTTACAGTCTACATGTCTTTCAAGAAACAGGTGAGTTGGCATAGTGGTCTGTTGCTCTAACTGTAGTGCACAGGGTCCTGGGTCCAAGACTTGGTAGTGAAATGCATGGTGGTAACACAGCATTTTATTTTAGCAACTTTCCAAGATTATACAAACAATGTTTAAAATGTGTCCCTAGTTTTGGGGCTTTTATCCCCAATGCATTTTGGCTTTTTCCATATTTCTTGTGCTGCAAAGTTGAGAGACACAGTTGAGTGTCGAGTGGATTTTACAAGGAGCTGAGAGCTTCAGGGGAAGTGAAGTTTAATGCTGATTATGGGGAGTCTGCTTGCATTGTTAATGGCACATTAGGTAGTGTATTTGCTTTTGATGCAGAAGGCTGTGGGTTCTACTTCCACAGTATATAGATGCATTGCTAATACTGTACTGTATTGTACTTTTAAATGGGGTGAATGCTGCAGTCCTGAGAATGTCCTATTTGGAAGAGATACCTAGTAACTATGAACCTATCAGTTTGCCATCCATTCCCTATTGCAGTATTACTAGCTTATCATTTTTTAATGTAAGATAGGCAATTTATTTCTCAAGGGCAACAGGCACTTTATTTGTAGATGAAACAATGAAATATAAAGTTATTTGCTAGGAGCAACCTCTTCATTAGTTACAGATTTCTTTAATGTGGAATTATTTAGATGACTTTTACTTCTGCAGAGATTGTGCATATTTACTGATACTGGTGGATTGTAGAAGTTTGAGTAGACTTTTACGATGGACATGTTCTGAATTGGGCAGTTTTGTCATTATTGGTGAATGGATTTTGTTTCATTGTTTACTGGAAAAATATTCAAAACAATAAATTTAAAATGCCCTCTAACAATTGTACTGTATGATACAAGGAATATAATTTAATACAATCAGCAAGGTGTATCAAAGAACACATATATGTTTCATGCGCAAGGGGCCTATTATTTGAAAGCAGCCCAAAGTTAATCTCCATCTGCCACTGGGCAGATATATTTTCTTTGAATGTGGGTTTAAATTCTGTTTCAATGAATGTGAGTTTCAAGGCAGAGAAGTTTTAATGCTAAGTTTATTTTCATTGTGAGACTGCACTGCTTTGTTTAGCAGATGTCTATTAGTGTTTGTGCTGTAAAATGTAAAATAAAACATTTAAATGAAATCCAAATCATCATAGAAGTAAAGCAGTGTGCACATTACAGTGTTTATGATAAATGGGGTGAAATAGCCAAGTAATGGGACATTGTAATGGCTGCAGGGGGAGGCCCCATTTGACTATGATTTTGTGAAGGGGGAAGGGTGGCCAACTCAAAGACAGCCCCGGCTGAACTATACCTCAAAACTGTTCAGATTTTTGCAGAATGAATAGATTTTTGCCTCTTATTTTTGGTTTGTTCCTCATAAAATGTGTGGTTATCTGGCAAATTATTTAGGAATTAAGTTACTAAATAATGACAGACATTGAGTTTCAGACTTCATACCCTTCAAAAAAATGCATGCTAAAGCAAGACCTGTTATTCTGTCAACTGTCTAAGTCTATACAAAAGCAATTTTTAGTACTGTTTCTATGATCCCCCAATACATTTGGCCTTGTCCAGATTTCCTGCATTGAGAGGTTGAGAGGTACGCGCAAATAAATCGCTTTATAGAATTAGGAATATCCAAACCTCTCAACTGTCCCCAATTCTGGCTCAAAATGTTGCTCTCCTCCTAATAATCCCTCCACAAAATGACAAATTTGGAAGAAAACGTGGAGGGTTTACAATTAATAAATAATTGTAATGATCAGAGTTATACATTACTTTTAATTTTAGAAATGCATATAGATTCTCTTATTTTGTCAGCTGCTCAAGTTAACAGTACTAATATTAAAAAATTGTCTTCCCTTTGACGGGTTCACAGCTACTGTGTGGCTATTTTATATTTTTGCATCACATTGTTGGTCCGTTTTTCATAAAATTTTGGTTTTCTGGCAAATTAGTGGTGAATCTTTAAAGATTGAAGTTAGAAAATAATGACAGACATTTGAGTTTCAGATTTCATACCCTTCAGAAAATTCATACTAATGCAAGACCTACTATTCTTTTATCTTTCTAAATTTATAAGAACAATATTTAAAAATTGTCCTTATTTTTGGGTCTTTGTCTCACTTCTATTTATGGCTTTCTCCAGATTTCTTGCTCTGAGATTGAGAGGTATGACAAATTTGTCAGGGCCATCACCATCAGCCAGAGACATTTCACATTGTGACATACTTGTTGCCCCCCACTCCCCCATGTAATGACTCTGGATGTGTCCAAGCAAGGCAAGGATCAATCATGCAGTGTAAGGGTGCAGAGTGTCCCCCCATCCAAGGCAGACACAAGTACAACAGTGGTTTTTCATCTCTCCTTGATTTTGCAGAATATTCTGGTTTTCTGTCATATTTTTATACTGTTGATTTATGCTTCTTCTTATTCAGAAAATGCATGTTGTTGCAGTACTTGTTGCTCTGTATTTAAGCAGCAATATTTTAATGACCATCAGGTAAGCTTGTCTGAGATGGTAAGATGCAAATAAGCTTTAATAAGCATACCGTTAAAGAATTACCAATATTGAAAGCATTTTTGTTGTTGCCATGCAGAGAATATTTACATAACTAGATAGTGTATAAGCCGTAGGTATTGAAATGCATATGACAGTATTACAGTATTTTCAGAAGCTCATTACATTTGTTGGAGACTTGCAGTCATCTTTGCAGGATTTACCCGTAAACTAAACAGAATGCCAATCTATCATGTGTGGTCCATAACCTCTGCAATAATCCTTTAAGTAATTTATCTTGAGCTTGTTTCTTGTTTGCTGTTCATTTTTTACTTTGATCATATTTTCCTCATGAAACAAGTAGATAGTTGTTGTCAGGCAGCAGGCCTTTTTTGGATAATAAACATTTTTACAAGTGGGGGTATGGTATCATGGAGATTGCTACTTTCAGCATGTTACTTGGTACTTTTATAAAGCTGAATATAAATTATTATTAGAACTGCAGTGCAAGAAGAAGTGGTTTGAGTTGAGTGCTGCTTGTTTTTTATACATGATTTTGACTGACTCTATCTTCTTGACTGTGTCACTGGGAGATGAGCTGGGGAGGTTTACTGTTGCAGTGTAGCTAGTGCTGAGGTTAGAGATCAAGGAAATTGGCAGGCACGTCAGTGTAAACCCATATAGGAGATGCATTAATGCAAAGGTTGAGTGATTCCACTGCTCATCCACATGTGGCACATTCAAAGTCAGTATGTCTGGGAGGGGGATATTAAAATTAATTGAAAACCACTGTTACTTGCAATATGATGACCATGGAATTTCTATTCTGTTCTCAAATTCCAGTAGAATGAACACCCTAATGACTAAGATGTGTTCCTATCCAAAGAGAGGCATGTCTGGGCCTCTGGGGTACCCCCCCCCCCAAATATGTGGTGGCCCAGGTAAGGAAAGCATTATAGGGGATGCAAGGGCTCTGAAATTAGGAGTAGTTAGTAGGAAGGAGGACATTGTGATAATTCTATCAGCAGCAATATCTATAAACCATTTTAAAGTAAATTGCTTGCTAGTTATCATTAAGATTCAGTGTAACATGATTTCTGAAGGAAATTGTCTTCATGTATTTAAGAGATAGTGTTATAACTAGGATTACAGCGTTGGTTAAAATCTCTAGATATTACTGAGTTTTGCAATGAAAGTAGAAGAAGTAAGACTTGAATGTATTCCCTGTTGATCTAACAGTTGTAATAAGAGGGATATGCACAGGACTGCCACAGAGTTTAAGATTATTCAGATGATCAAGGTAAAAAACTTCTCTAAAGCCAACTTCACACTCCTCAAGACAGAGGTGGGAAGTTTCAAAGCTCCCAATCAAATGGAAACTGATGACCCATTGGCAGAATCCTTTACAAGTGCATTCTATGAACACCTTCAAGAATGCATGGACCAAGCCATCCCAAGTAAAACCAAGACCAACTCCTCAAAAAAGAGGACGCCAGTCTGGTGGACCCCAGCCATAAATAAACTTTACAACAGAAGGAGGAAACTCCGGCAAGATAGAACAAAATCCCAAAATAAGAAGGCATCTCTGATTAACATCAGTAAAAAACTGCGCTCCCTCATTAAATCATCCAAGGCCAACTTCGAAAGAAAAATAGCCAATGACTCTAAGGATAACCACAAGGCCTTCTTTAACTATGTCAAGAGTCTAGGGGCAAACTCTCAGATATGCTCTGAGCTAGTGCATAATGGCCATAAATACACTGAACCAACCGACATTGCCAACATCCTGGCTGACAAGTTCAGTGCAAACTTCACCCCACTCCCCACTCCACCAAAGGGGCTAGCACCCATCCCAGAAGAATGTGGCTCTCCAGATATCTCAGACACACAAGTAAAGACAGCCCTTGCAAAGGCCAAAAACGCAGCATCAATGGGACCAGATGCTATCCCAGGTTGTGTCTTACACGAGCTTCAAAATGAACTAACCCCCCATCTCAAATCACTATTCAAACTCAGCCTCTCTACAGGCTATGTACCCAAAGAATGGCATACAGCAACAGTCGTACCACTCCACAAAGATGGTGCCACAACTGACCCTGGGAACTATCGCCTTATAAGCTTGACTAGCTTGGTCTGCAAAGCCATGGAACGCATTATCATGGAGCTCATTAACAGGGACATTGGGAACCTCCAGACACTGGACCCCACCTAGTTCGGCTTTGTTAAAGGCAGATCTTGCCTCCTGAACTTGGTTGACTTCTTCAAAACAGTCACCAAGGCCATAGATGAAGGGAAGGTGGTCCACACAGCATATCTGGACCTCACTAAGGCGTTCGACACCATCCCACACTCAGCAATCATAGACAAACTCACCAGCTTAAATATTAACCCCTATGTCATGAGATGGGTTGCCAATTGGCTCTCAGACAGAGCCCACACGGTAAGAGTGGCAGGCGCCATGTCTGACTCTAAACCAGTCACAAGCGGAGTCCCACAGGGCTCAGTCCTGGGGCCCCTCCTGTTCGGTATATATTTCTCCAAAGTACAGGCAAAGGCAGAGGGACTGTGGCTGACCAAGTTCGCAGATGACTGTAAATTGGGTGCAATAATTGACTCTCCAGCTGGCACAGACATTCTGCAAAATGGTCTCACAGAGACAAACACCTGGTGTCAAAGTCACGGCCTCAAGCTAAATGCCAAAAAATGCATAGTAATCCCATTTGGGAAAAACAAAGTACCTACAAACTACCACATAGACGGGAATCCACTAAGTACAGAAGAAGTAATTAGGGACTTGGGTACCCAAGTAGATAGCATGCTCTCCTTTGATAACCACATAGCCAAAACGGTCAGGAAATCCTTCTATGTGGCACACCTGATCACAAAGGGTTTCTCATCCAGATCCAAGGAGGTGATTGTGCCCCTTTACTCTTCACTCATTAGGCCCATAATAGAGTACAATGCCCCATTTGGGATGTGCCTCACTAGACACCTGCAACAACTTAAAAGACCACAGAAGTACCTCACTAAGAGGATTAAGGGCTTTAAACAATTACCCTATGAAGCACGACTAAAAAAACTCCAGCTCTTCTCAGTCACTTACTGTCTGCTCAGAGGTGACCTATGCCTGACCTATAGGGCCATGTCAAACCCTGAACTAATGGACATGCTTCACCTCAAAAAAACGAGATCCCTCAGAATCACTCGTTCTAGCGACTTGAACCTATGTACAACAATAAACAAGACATGCTGGAGGGATATATTCCTGTCCCAGCGACTCCCCTCACTCTGGAATAGAATCCTAATCCATATTCGACAGAGCTCCTCTCTGACCCTTTTCAAGAGAAATCTTGATGAGTGGATGGGTAATCATAAGTTCTACCCTGGGATCACTTCAGGAGCCCTGTTGACAGAGGCCCAGGTTACTAATCTAATGGGGAGGCGAAAGCCATCACTTTGTGGCTAGGTTTATAAATGCCCATGGGCAGATAGCCTAGTACTTACCTATGAACCTATGAACCTATGACACATACAAAATCGACCAGTTGAATTTTGTATCATTGTCCTTTTGTGGTGATTTTCATCAACTGACAGGTAATGTTATATCATGCCAGTCAAGTTCACATTTGATTTTTGAATCATTCATAATAATTTTCAATAGGATGTGGAATGACATCCTGGGAGTACAGAAAATATTCAGCAATACAAAGTGACTTAAGTTTATGGAAATTAATATAGGTTTGAGGGTGAAAATTTTACTTTGCATTAATAATAGGCAACACCCCTCAGAGAGCAAATAATGCTAACTGGAAGCATGCTAATTCTGATTTCTTCTATTAGTGACCATGTCTGTATACTGTTTTTATCTCTACTTTGAAAATGGAACATCCCTCTTATTCGAGTAGATGCTGTCTGTCCCAGCCACAGTAAATAACATTAAGTATCTTTAGCTTTGTAAATGGTTTGAAGTATAATCTGCTATCTTACTTTTCAGTGGCAACTTGGCTAGGAAGAAAATCACTAATTTTCTACAGCCAAAGCAATTTTCTGAGTTCTACAAATTGTAGTCTGTTGTAAAATATTTTGCTCTTTTAAATACACACCCAAAAATCTCTTAGATATACTGCAAAATGACTAGACAGTCTGTCTCTAAGATTCCTCAAGAATTGGGCCACAGTGCTAGCAAATCCAGTAACCAAGGTTTTAGCAGATCACTGGACAGTGCAGAAGTGACTGATGAATGAAATGCAGCTGTTGTAGCAGTCATGGAAGGGGTGGGGGGTGGTCCAGGGAACTGAAGGGCTAACAGACTAACAGTAGTATTGGTGAAAGTCATGGAAGTAATCCTAAGGGAAAGACTGATTGCTTTTGTAGGGGATAAATATCTCCAGGATAACAAACAACAGAGGCTCATGGTCAGAAGGCACTATCAGATAAACCTAATCCAGTTTAATGGCTGGGTACCTGGGTTACAGATGAATTTTTAAGGGAATACCGGTAGATGTGTTTGAGCTAAATCTTAGGAAGACCTTTGCCTTGCCCATACACAGAAGCTGCTTGGGAAGTCAGACAGGCTGGAATGAGAATCAAATCTAAGGGATATGAAAGTTGCATATTTAAATCATAGATAGCAGGTGACTTTTGGTAAGAGGGGTAATACTGGGGTTTAGAAAAGTGACCAATGTAGTACTCCATAGGATGTGGAAGAGTCAAAGGAAGTTTGTAAAGACTGACCAAATGGGCTGGAAGTGGTAGGTAAGACTCAATGAATAGAAGAGGACATGAATTCATCTGAGCACAATATCAGCAGGGAATAGAAGAACTGTTGGCAACAGAGCAAAAACAGTGGTTAGAGTTTGGTCTCACCTGGACAAGACTACCAGGAGTACAAATAGAAGGCAACAGCAGTAGTCAACTGACTGCTGAAGTATATGTTTAAGTGAGAAAGACAACAGAAGTAGTAAGGTAACATTTCTGCTATACTACATACTAATCAGACCACACATTCAGTAGTGTGGGCAACTGTAGAGGTCATATAAGGAAAGATATGAGGTTGCTGGATATAGTCCAGAGAAAAGCCACCAGAAATTTGTATATGGACTAGAAGGAAAGGGATATGACAAGAAAGCAGAAGAGCTAAAGCTGCTCCCACTTGTGACAGACAGTGACAGGAGGTATGATATGCATGTACAAGATCACATCATTACAATATAAAGAGGTTGTCCTGAACAAGAAGGACAGAGGAGGATGGAGGGGATAGAGATATCAGTTTGTAGGAGCCAAATGCAACCTTGTTCTGTGAAGCAATTATTGACACATAGACACTGTGGATTCGTGTAATGGACTATAGTGGAGAAGGATTCTACACAAGCATTTAAGAGAGCTTGTAAAAAATGGAGAAGAGGTGAAGGGAAACATAAGAAAGGGGGTGTTAAAAGTCAAACTAGGTAGGCTTATTGTACCCTTCTGTCTAATGCAATGCAGGTTTAATCATTTCATTAGTATGATAAATACACTAATGCACTAAATAAGTTACTTACATGTGATGTGCTATATAAGGCCAAATATTTCTTAGTTTCCTCTATAACATTTTATAAGAAGATCTGGAAGTGATACAGAGATTATTGATGTTTATAGTTAAGGTTACTTTACAGTCTCAGTTGTCCTTCAAAACTGGCAAGCAAACAACATTTGCAATACACTATTTAAAAATGTTCATCAGAATAATAAATACTAAACTATCAAAACGTGAACTATTGCCATGACTAAGGCATAGAAGGATATGTTTGTATAAAAGTGAGATCAGCATTTTTACAATGCTGTAACATAAAAGTTACATCAAGGAAAAGTTATCAAGTGAAACTATACAGTGCTGATGTGCTGATGTGACTTTAGGCATAAAAGAATATGTTTTTGTACAACAGTGGGATCACCATTCTTTTAAAAGGCTATGACATAAAAAAATTCATCAATACTATTCTAATTAAAATTCAATATTCAGTTTCTGCCTTGGCTTTCAAGCTAAGAAGAGAATCTATAGAAATGTATAGGTAATATCCAAGTGTATTTCTCCAAAAATATCATTGGAATATTTCCAACTGTTATGGAGTTAGAGCCCTTTGTACTCAGGGAGAAAGACAATCAGCCAGAGGTGCATAGCCTCCTTAAAAATCATCAGTAGTGAAGATGTTACTACAATCAGAATCAGTATCAGAAATACTTTATTGATCCCACAAGAAATTGCTTATGTTATAACTGCACAACGTACACCAAACACAAATGTTTCATAATTAGATATGACAGATACTATACTTACTTATGTTACCCCACATATGTAACAGCAACTCCTGATACAGGTACGCTGTTGACCATAGCCAAAGTATTAGAAGAATTTGATACCACATATAGTAGTGACACAAAAGGGAGAGACTTTTGTGTTAATTACCACTCACACTAGGATATGGGGTATTGCATGTTATGATACTTTAACTATCTATAGCATATTGCACAAAGGATAATTGCACTGATGATTAATATTGCACTGAAAAAAGAGACACAAGAGTGATTAAAAGGATAGGGAAAAAGAAAAACATGGGTAAGAGTTTAACATTGTACTATGTGATCTCCTACAGTGGCGGGGGTGGTACTAAGATGGTAGAAATAAGAACTGAATCTTTGCAACTCATGAGTAAAGTATCTATAAATCTGCCTAAATACTAGCTATAGCAAAGTGGTTGTTCAATTTAATTCATATTATACAGCAGCTGTTCTAGAACGTAAATAAAACAGATTTTGTACGTCGTAAATAATCTTTGCTTAGCAATGTTAGAGATAAAGTGCAACCAAATGCACTTTTAGGTTGTAAAGCTATAATACTCAAGCTAAGTACATATTGCATGAAATATGTACCATATGAAGATGTTTTTCTATGTCTTAAAAAAATAAAAACCTGAAAAAAATGAAATAATATGTACTGTTGTTAACAATTCAAATATTGGCTTGCATGAATCAGCAGAGAGGGAAACGAGAGAACTACATTACTGAAAAAAGCAAATCTTATGAAAAATAATACAACAAAAATTATGGGCTGCAGAAATATTTACAGCCATACATTAATTTAATTTATAAACTGCTGAAAAGAAAGATTATAAGTGCAATTTTATAAACTTAAGCTGTGGCTAAATATCCTAAAAAGCAATACAGGAACTGAGTTATGCAAGTACAGACTAAACATTTATTCTATGTTCTCGAAGAACAACTCTATATACTTTAGTTATAATTTGTTAACTGGGTCACTGGGCAGGTCCATAGATCCTTTTTAGCCATGGCCACAAGTGCAAAGGAAATATGACACATAAACATACAGGAAACTTAGTGTAGCCAATCAGCCATCATATTTTTAGCAAGTGAAAGGAAAGCTGAGTATTCAGAGAAGATCCATGCAGATGCAGGTATAACACAAAGGGCAGTATTCATAGTCCAGCCCTTTTAATTTCTGTAGTGGTAATCCATGGAGAAAGGCACTATAGTTATGCAAATCGTGTCTTTCAGAATAACTAGGAAAATGTGAAGACATTTTGGTCAACGTGCCTCCCTGTTGTAAAGGCTTAACATCATTAAGGCATAAACAGTAAGGGGACAGCTAATACACAGATAATGGGCATTCCATGATTGTGTATTAGCAGGATTCACAGAGAGAAACCTAAAAGGACTTCATCTGCATACGAAATATGTAAATACCCCTGAAGCAGCAATTTACCATGCGAATAAAGTTGCAAGGAGAAGGAGAAAATGCTGTACATTTTAAAAGGCGGTACAAGTTTTGCTTTACTTAAAGAATTTTTTTTATTGTATTTCAGTGCTTCCTCATATATGGACAAACTACTGAAGGGAATCGTGGGAGAAATGGTTAATTTTGATGTCAAGTGAGGTGCTAACACAGAAGGTCTTTGGCTAACAAAGTTTGCAGATGACTGCAAACTAGGAGCCATAATCAAATCTCCTAATGATGTGGACATCCTACAAAAGGGCCACACTGAGACAGATGCCTGGTGTCAAAGCCATGGCCTCAGGCTCAGTGCCAAAAAGTGCATTGTCATCCCTTTTGGTAAAAACTCTGTACTCATGAACTACCACATAGGCAGTAGTCTACTTAACACTGAAAGTGTGCTAAGAGAACTTGGGACACAGGTGGACAATAGTCTCTCCTTTGGTAATCACATCGCCACAGTAGTCAGGAAATCCTTCTACGTGGCACACCTTATCACAAAAGGTTTCTCATCCAGGAAAAAAGAGGTCATTGTCCCCCTCTACTCATCACTCATTAGACCCATTATAGAGTACAACGCCCCTTTTGGTAGGTACCTCACAAGACATTTACAACAACTGGAAAGGCCACAGAAATACCTCACAAAGAGGATTACCGGCCTCAAACAGATGCCCTACGCAGACCGTCTCAAAAAACTGCAGCTTTACTCTATCACATATCGCCTACTCAGAGGCGATCTCTGCCTAATATACAAAGCTATGTCAAATCCAGAGCTGTTGGACATGCTCCACTTAAAGAAATCCCAGTCCCTCCGAGCTACACGCTCTAGGGACCTAAACCTTGTCACCAAAATAAACAGAACATGCTGGAGGGATAGTTTCCTGTCTCAGAGACTTCCCATACTCTGGAACAAACTACCTATCTATATCAAACAAAGCTCCTCATTAGCACTCTTCAAAAAAAATCCTGATGATTGGATGGGAAATAGGAAATTCACCCCGGGGATCACTTCTGTGGCTCTGCTTGACAGGGGCACAGGAAAATAATTTTCTTGGGTGGCAAAAGACAGGGTACCATTTGGCTAGGCTTATATAGGCCCTAGGGCCAATAGCCTAGTACCTACCTATGAACATATGAACCTATATATGGACAAATTACTGAAAGAGTTGTTTCAGGAAATGTTTCATTTTGGTGTCAGTCAAGTGCTTTTGCATACATGAACAAACTACTGAAGGGGTGGTTGGGGGAAATTATTAATTCTGGTGCTCGTGCATACTTAATCAAACTACTGAAGGGATTGCTGAGGAAAATGTTTTATTTTGGTGTTAATGAAGTGCTTGTGCATACATGGTCAGATTGCTATAGTTATCGCTGGGCAAAATAATTTATTTTGTGCCATTTCAGTGCTTGTGCATACTTAAACTATGGAAAGGATGGCTGGGGGCAAGTTCATGGACCATGAATCAGATTTTAAAGACAGAGCACAGCATTTAACAAAAAAAGTGCATACCGCACAGATATTAGACTATGAATCATAAGAACACCTTATTAGCATATGTCGCTTTACAAAATTTCTCATTTGCATCTCATTACACTCAAGGCATTGCATATTAGCAGAAATGGCTTCTTTGAATTTCACCTTTGCTAGACTCATTTGTAAACTTCAGGTTACCTCTATTGCATTTGCACAAAATAGTAAGAATATCATCCAAGCAGGTCTTCCTGACACTGACAAGAAACCAAGACTGAGCACCAAACTCTAGAACTATGAGACAGACGTATTCACACTAAGTCATTGTACCAGACACGAGATCTTGCAAAGTGATCAAAATTATTAGTCTTTCAAACTTGTAACATTATGCACAAGGAATATTAAACCTGTCAATAACTAAAGTTATATTAAAGCATTTCTGAAATACTGCAGCAAATAAACTGATTTGCATAGATGAATTAAAATGTTATTTAGTTACAGTTACAGCAAAAATATTAAAAAGCTAATATACCATGCAGAGAATATTATTAATTTGTTGGCTGTACCCATTTCAGAATATAAATTAAGATGGATCACTTCAGACCATAACCCTAAAAAAGGCTCAGAACTACTAGATGGGTTTAATTTTGGAAGTTGACAGACAAATCCTGCTGGAAGGAATGCAACTTTGCCTGCAGTTCTTTAACTAAAACACAGAGGATAATTTTATAACCACTTCACCTTATGATGCTATAACACCACTAATCCTAAATAAAATAGATTTCTTTACAACTAATAACTAAGTGAAGTAAATACTGTGGGAAGAAATAGCCAGGGAATTGTTATGGCTAGGCTTGTATAGGCCCTAGGGTCAATAGCCTAGTACCAACCTATGAACCTATAAGTGCCTATAAATCTCTCTAAATACTAGCTATAGCAAAGTGGTTGTCCAATTTAATTTAAATACCTATTACACTAAGTTTAGTTCTTAATATGTTATACAAATTCTTACTCAAAGACTAAAATCTTTAATGAATCACCTTATATATAGTAATATCAGATGGCCTTTACTACAGCTAAACAAATGCAGGTTTATAGTTAAGTCCACTATAAGCATAGCAGATTAAGGAAAGTAAACACAACTATTTGGATTAAATCTTAAAAAATCCACTGATGCATTAGATTAGAATTAGTTGTATATAGCTTTTACTATGGTAGATCCCCCTTGGTGTCTCATAACAACTCTGCTAAATTGGTAGTCTTTCAGGAGTTGATCTGGTATGTAATTTATACATGATTTCCTTATTTAGATGGCGTAGTGGTACAGTGGTGGTGTTATCATCTCGCAGCAAGAGGTTCTACAGTTTGATTCTCAGCTGGGGAGCTTCTGTGTCGAATATGCATGTCCTCCCTGTGTTTGTGTGGGTTTATTTGGGTGCTCCAGTTTCCTCCCATATTACAAAGATATACATCTGGAACATTTCTACTTGGCCTTCTGCTGAAAATTGGCTTTGTTCCAAGTTGGACTTTCCTGTTAAATTAAAAATATATATTTTTTCTCTATTATTTATTGGCAAGCATTCATGTTATCTGTACCTTCTAAGTCTATAGTAAGTTCTATAATCAGAAGAAGAGCATTACTGAACTCCTAAAATGCTTTTGGAAACAATTTTAAGCAACTAAAAGTGTATATGCTTATTCCTTATATGGCATTTCCTAGAAATGTAAGTTTTGAATTCACTAGTTAGGATACTACCATGATCTTTTAAAAGGAGATGCAACTAAATTGATACATGAGCTGGTAAATTACATGAGGTAAACGTCATGAAAATGAAGCACAAACATTGCTTTGACTTTCTATAATACGTTAGCTTCCATATCATATTTTACAGTAATATTGACTATGTTCATTGATTTAAGTATATCCACTTTGAAAATCTTACCTGTTTCAGGAAATAGCATCAATTCAGCTTTTGATAAATTCACATTATTTTCAGGACTAACAATTCTGTAAGAGTGATATATATCTCTGATGACCTTTGAAGTAAAAAAGTGTTGTATGTGCTTATGCATGCATATGTGTGTGTGTGTGTGTGTGTGTGTGTGTGTGTGTGTGTGTGTGTGTGTGTGTGTGTGTGTGTGTGTGTGTGTGTGTGTGTGTGTGTGTGTGTGTGTGTGTGTGTGTGTGTGTGTGTGTGTTTGTGCTTTGCATATGCATGCAATCACAGCTATGTGAGATGGAGAGAAAGATAATGACCGGAATCCTATCAAAATCATATAATAAATTTGCAATAAGCAGGAATGCTCTGCTGATGCTTCCATGAAATGTGGAATTGTGAATTTGCTTTTGCATAATCGATAAAAATGCTTAATCTTATGCTGTAAGTTTAATTCCAGGAACCAATTAAACTAGACATAGTGCATTTTAATATCAGGACGATTTGCCCTATGAAATGTTTGCTCTCCAAAGCATTTATACAATTTCATTAACAAGCTCATTAAATGCAGAATGACTTCAGCATACAAAAGCCATTGCCGCTTTAATGAAATAAAAATGTGAAACATTGTTAAGTCCCTTGTTTCAAACTTCTAATACAGTTTTAAAGGCAAAATATTTTATTATATGCCTTCATTAATGAAAACATATAATGAATGTCTGTCTCTATAATGTTTTATTCAAAGTCCGAAACCAAGAATCTGTAAGTCAATTTCCATTAGCAGACCATAGTGAAATATACAATATCAACAAGATATGGCATCTCTTGCTCTTCTAGCTAAGACATCATTGTTCTGATACTATATTATCAGATAATAACTGGTATTAGATTTTTCTGTGTCTTTGTAAAGCCTCAGTAGGTTTGTTAATCCAGGTCTGCACTAGACAGGAAAAGGCAAAATAATATTTCAGTGCAAGAAATTTACATTTTAATATTCTTTTCATGTAAGCTGTTTAAGACTTAAATAATAAAAGTTATACGTAGGCAAATATCTCATAGAATGAGATAGTATACAACGCAACTGGGCCATGTAGCCATTTATGCCTTGCCAGTAGCCACCATTAGACCTTACCACCCTTTTCAAGGAGAGATAGGCCTGTCATACCAGGGATGAATTTATGATTATCCATCCAATTGTCACTTTCTGGAGTGAATGCCTGTTACAGTGCAGAGGGAGCCATCACATAACAAATCTATCTCACCATGGTAATTTTTTTTTAATTTGCTGAAGCTGTTTCAGATCTCTGATTCTATTGTTTGCTGGGCTGTTTGATTTGTGGAGAAAAAGACGTCTTGGTTTGTTGGATCCCTAATGACTTGCAGGGCAAGACACAGATCGTCCATAAGTAATTTCTAGGTCACTGAATACAGGGACGTGGCCTTTAGCATATCTTGGTAGCTCAAGTCCTTAGGCCCATGATGCTTCAAGTTCTCTCCAACTGCTGGATATGTTTAGTAAGATACATCCCAAAGAAGACAGCGTATTCAGTAATGGTCTTGATCTAGCCATAATATATAAGACTAAGGACTTCTCTGGATCTAGAAGAAATGCCTTTCTGATCAGATGTGCCAGATAGAAAGAATTGATCAACCACTGCTACTGCATGATGATCAGTGCAGAAAGAGTTATCTGCCTATGTTCCAAACTCTGTCATAACATTTTTGTTTAGCAGTGGAATGTTTGCTATACTATAATCTGGGTGGAAGGTTTGTTTACTAAATGTAACAAATTGAATTTTTTAGTATTAAGTTTTAACCTTTTTTCGGAGTACCAGCTATTTATATGGGTAAGTCTGATTTGTAGCTTCTACCTATCAGAAGATTTTTTGAGTATAACATCCCTTATACAATCATTTGCAAACTTGGTTCACCCAAGATGATAATGATGATGATGATGATGATAATGACAATGACAATGATAATCATAATTGTGATGAAAGGAGGTACTGCCAGCACAGCTAGCTGCAATTTTGTAAATAATTATTTGTCATTGGTGAATATCGAAATGATTTGTACAAGATGCTTGTGTTACAAATGTATTAGAATTGTGGGTTATACAAGATGTTTGTGTTACAAATGTATTAGAACTGTGAGTCATACAAGATGCTGGTATTACAAATGTATTAGAACTGTATGTCATGTGTATATCAAACTGCTTTGTACAGATGTGTGTGTTGAAAAGGTATTTGCAAAGTGCTGTGTTTGAAATATACCCACAGTGTGCCTACTGTAGAGAACAGAAATGCACATGCACTATTGTAACTTTTTAAATTTATCTGTTTTAACAGAGGAAACTGGAGGGTTAATCTCAGTACAGCAAACTTTAGAGAAATATCTGAAATTAAATCCCCTTTATACGCTGGGCCATAGGTTCATAGGTTCATAGGCTGGTACTAGGCTATAGGCCCTAGGGCCTATACAAGCCTAGCCATAACAATTCCCTGGATATTTCTTCCCACAATATTTACTTCTCTGGACCCCTGTCTAGCAGGGCGACTGACATGATCCCCAGGGTGAATTTCCTATCTCCCATCCAATCATCAAGGTTCCTTTTGAAAAGGGCCAAGGAGGCGCTCTGCTTGACATGTATGGGCAGTCTATTCCAGAGTATGAGGAGTCTCTGGGTCAGGAACCTTTCCCTCCAGCATGTTTTGTTCATTGTGATGACAAGGTTTAGATCCCTGGAGCGTGTGGCTCTGAGGGATTGGGATTTCTTTCAGTGGAGCATGTCCAACAGCTCAGGGTTTGACATGGCCTTGTATGTTAAGCAGAGATTGCCTCTGAGTAGACGATATGCCACAGAGTATAGCTGGAGTTTTTTTAGATGGTCAGCATATGGCATCTGCTTTAGCCCTGTGATTCTTTTAGTGAGGTATTTCTGTGGCCTTTCCAGCTGAAAGCATGGAGAATAAAGATGCTATCTCACTTTTAAGGCAGGCATTGACACACAGTCTGTACTAGGAAGCTTTCTGTATTGTCTTTGGGGTGAACTAATCACTACGCTGAAAGCATGGAGAATGCAATTATTTTATGGCTTCCAGCAACTGCCAAAGATCTGAGCAAAATCCCTTGTATGTATATTTTTACAGGTAGATGCTAAGTCCTGCCAGCTTCAAGCAATGAGGGTTTTGCCTGTGAACTAGATGTCAGATGACAAGAAATGATGTCATTCTGCAAGCCATCCCAGCAGTAATATTTGAGATAGTATTTTGAGAAGTTTCTCAGTGAGACAGAGCATTCTGTATTCTGTCTTGAACCTGACAATAAGAACCATTCACCACATCATCTGCCTTGCTCTATTAGTAAGTTTCTAGGATATAGTAATTCTCTTAGATACAGTCAGGAATATAGCTAAGATTAGTTTAAATATTTTATTTTATTTGTATGAGCCTTTACTGCATGTTATTTTAAATATTTCCTGTAGTTTTGAACTCTGATGTCACTGTGAACTGATATTTAGTATTGTCTTGCTCTTTTACTATTTATTATTAAATATATTAAACCTTTCATGGTGGCTGATCTTTGTAGAGATATTTAAATTTTGAGAGTACTTGCATATTTATTTGATGACACTGTGTGGGTCACTCCTAACAGCCTTGTTCTTGGTCAGACTACTATTTGTATTAATATTAATATTACACAGTAAAATCGGTCGCCCTTTGTTATGGGCCTTAAAGTAGCTGTCGAGGAGTGACTGATGGCCGTGAAAACTACCTTATATTCTGGGCAGAAGGGGGTATAGTTAGTAAACCTGTGCCAGCCTTTCCCAGGTGTGTGCATATGTGTGTGTGTGTGTGTGTGTGTGTGTGTGTGTGTGTAAATCAAGCCTCAAGGAGTGTGTGTGTGTGTGTGTGTGTGTGTGTGTGTGTGTGTGTGTGTGTGTGTGTGTGTGTGTGTGTGTGTGTGTGTGTGTGTTAGCTACTTGGGCAGGGACACGCAGCACTGGTTGGAAAGAGAGGGTGTTGGAGGCCTTGGTTTGATCACTCAGCTAAGATTTCAATTCTATACCTGTGTCAGTGAGGAGTCTTACTGGGGATCTGCAGAAAGGGTGAGAAACCAGCCCCGTACTGACTGTGTTCTCTGTGTACTCTTAAGGGAAATTGCACTTGATGCAGAGAGCTGCATCTGAAAATACTGTGTGTCTACCTGTTATCCTCCCAGTGAATGTCCCTCCAAAGGTGCCATTGGTGAGGACTGAGGCTCCTTGATTACTGGCCCACAAGTGTGATATCCATATCACATATTGGTTGGCAGTGGTGGGTCATCAGAACAATAATAATAATCATAATAATAATAATAACAATAGCAATAATAATGACATCCATTTGTTAAACAGGTAGGCCTACTTGGCACACAGTCCTGTGTCAGTGTTGAACTGCAGCTACATCTGGTTAAGTGACTTGTTCAGAATTACAAAGTAGGAAAATGAAAGCCATGGGAATCAAACCCAAGATGACTGCAATCCAGAATATATTGTCTTAAACTTCTGTACCAAACTGGTGGACTACATACTGGCTCCTATGTTTAATTTGAAGATCAGAGAAGTTTATGCCAGCTAGCAGAGTTTATAGTACAGATCCCTGTGGTATCCCACTCGTGACCTCTTTCAGTATTTTCCTGCTTCCCTCACAGAGTAGATACTGTCCATTAGCTAATTAGTTATCCAGATTGATCCAATGGGATCAATTTGGAGCACATTTAGCTTGTTAATAACGTTGGCATTTGCTATGATATCAAACGCCTTGGTAAAGTTATGGTATGCTATATGGTTAAGCCTTATAAGACTGTTTTATATCATCCATGGCCCTGCAGATGATGCTTGTCAGACTGATAGATCTGTCTTTCCTGAGGTCTATGGTGGGGCTGTCCTTGTGAAGTGGTACCACTACTACTGTGACCCAAACATCTGGAACAAGTCTGGTGCATAAGCTCAGGGCGAATGTTTGTAGGAGTTTGTACACCAGTGCATGGTCAATGCTATTCAGTGGGCAGCCTGGTTTGTTATCAGGTCCTATAGAGGCTGTGTTATTTTTTTCTAATGGTAGAAGGGTTTGAGATTCTTAGGTGTTTGTGGGTTTTGTATCAATGTCCCTAAAATGAAATTTGCATTGGATTTGTTTCCTAATATATCTGTGATACTCACAGGGAGTGCCATTATGAAACAGTTCAGAGCAATGTTAGACTTTAGTTAAAAATTTCTAATATTTAGGGATGTGTAATTATCCTTATCTTCTGATGCAAGCCAAAGTTCACAGGAAGTCTGTGTTTTCTTGATAGTATTTTTCAGTATCTTGGATAACCTTTTTATGCTGACCTTAATTTGTGGGTCATTAGTTTTGCTACGTATTCTAAAGAGCTCTTTCCATTTATTGTAATGTTTGTTTATGCATGTGGACCACTAGGCTGGCTTTCTCTTACCCTTCTCATTTTGTTTCATTTTGGTAGGTGAGCATAGAATGTATTTGCATAGCTACTAGCCATGTCAACATTTGGGGGGTTATGGTTACACTTGAACTTTGAGACTTTGTCATAGATTGTAGAACATCTGTGCATTAAACATCTTTGAATAAGATGATATTTGCAAATGCTAGTTTAGGTATTTTGAAAGAGAAGGTTACTAATTTGTGGTCAGCTTGATTAGGACAGTTTATACCAGTGGGACAGTGCATGTAGATACCATATGTGCAAGAACCATATGAACAGCATTTTGTCCTCTAGAGAGATTTTAGATTATTTGATCCAGAGAATTCTCATTAATAAAATGAAGGAATGTTTGCACATAGCCTACATTTGACTGATGGGTCTCCCAGTTTATCAATAAGTAGTTAAATTATCATACGATGATGGAGTTTGTAAGTATTTAAAGTTCATCTAATGTATTAAAGAAACAGACATGGATTTCAGGGGTCATCGGTGGGGTTCTGGAATATAACATAATCTGATCGTTGGTTTCATTTAGAGTGAGTGCAATTTCAATAACTTTGGTTTTATCTGTTTCTGGGATTCTGCCTTGAAGTAATGTAGGTTTTAACAAACACTGATACTACACTAACGTTTTCATCATTTCTAAAGGCATGGCAAGTTCAAAACCCTGGTATGGAGGGTGTGTTTTCTGTACTTTTAAACCAGGCTTCAGTAATAGTACAAACATGAATGTGCTCCAAATGCAGGAGAGGTTCAAGGTCAGGCATTTTGTCATTTAGACTCCTAGCATTAATAGTGTCCTGTGCTTTATTTGTTTTATTTTCCTTAGGTTGGAAGATCCATTAGCTGTCACTGTCTAAACAATCACTATTTTGGGTAGCAAAGCCTTTAGCCAGTATGCAGAAGCCATAGACTGAGAGGTGCATGTTATAGGGCTGTGCATACTGACACATACTAGATCCCCCTTGAATGATACCAGTTATTCATCCAGTTGTTGACATCAATTATTTTTCCTTATGTATCATCATTATTGGCAAAAATAAGATTCTGTTTGATTACAGCATATTTCCTGCAGTTGTGACATGCATTGAGATCTTGAAAATATCTCTGCATATCCCTTTGGCTTTTTTGTTCCAGGTAATTTGTACCCATATGGGTCATCACCCTGTCATAGTCATACTTGCTTATCTTAAGAGTCTTGAGGGCCCTTTAGACATCAGATATATTGGCACCTGAAAGACAGCTCACCATCCCCTACATTTGTCCAGCCTTTGCAGAGCAGAGTCTATGTGTCTTACTTTGATGTCAACAGTCCCCAGTATAGTTTTATGAGCAGATATTTAAGTGTTCTTGATTTGCAGTGAGTTGTTTCCTGTTGACTCTCAGTTTTGGATGTGACATTATGTGTTTTGCTTTTTAATTTCCACTGACACCTACTCTTGTTAGAAACTTAGTCAGTGACTATTTTACAGTCGCAGCTTATAATTTTCCATGCATTTATGTGGTGTGCTATGGAAGTGAGTGGTGCCCATAGTGTTTTTGTAAGAGAGAGAGAGAGACAGATGTTTAGTTACATAATTGCATCTCTCACAGGTAGTTTGTGATGGGTTAAGTAGTATTTCATTGTCTGCGAAAAAAGAAACAAAAGGCTGTGCTTGTAACTCATACCTGCACATGCTGCCTCTAGGCATCTGCTTTACTGGTTTAGCCCCACTCTGTTCACTTTGCTCGCTCTGCGCCCTACCCTGCCCCCATATCCCACCCCACCCCTGGTAGTACTATGTTTATAGTACCACTGGCATGCCCCCTTAATTAGCTAACCAACCACACGTGCTCCTTGAACCCAGCAAACTCCTAGCACAATCATACACCCTCTATCCACCCCACTATCCATATTAACCCACCCATAGCTGTATTATTCACTCTAATCTTTATCCACCACATACACTCAATACAGACCCTACCTTAGTAATATACTATGACCACAGCTAAAACACTAATGCTGCTACCCTTAGTACCCCTGCTATTCATTCCTTATCACCTAAGCTCCTATGAATATGTACAGCATCTTGAAATCCAATACCCAAACTCTCAAGCAGTCACCAACCCAGCATTTAATAAGTTTATCCACCACATAACCACCTTCTCTCCTAATTCTTCGGCACCCAATTACCATCACCTGACTAAATACCACTACATTAGCTTAAAAACCAAAAGCTATGAAAAAATCATAAACAAATATTTAAGACTCATAAGCAACTTAAAAATTAATCTTATGAATGATGGAGACATCCACCCCAACCCTGGCCCATCCAAAACAGTAGACCCAAGCACACCATCTAACAACCCAATGTGTACTACCCAGATTGATAGACTTCCAAACCCATTTCTGGTCTGCCCTCTCAACATCAGAAGCCTAAACAACAAGATCCATAGCCTACATGGACTCTTAGCTGTTTACTCCCCTGATATCCTCTGCCTCACAGAAACCTGGCTAAAACCAATAGCCAAAGATAAAGAAATAACCCCCCCACCACAGTACAACATCCTTAAACTGGACCGGATCTCCAAGAAAGGTGGTGGGGTAGCTGTACTATACAAGGCTACCCTAACAATAACAATTGACACCCAACAGCCACCCCAGTTTCGCAATGCAGAAATTCTCATCATCAAACTAATAAATAAAAATAAATGCAGATACATTGTCTGCATTTATATTCCACCCAGCAAGAATGATAATACTCTAGAAAACATCTTACATTGGCTAGCTTCTAACTATCCCCAGGAAACCAATGTCTTGGGGGACTTTAACATTGATTGGAACACCTGTTCCTCTGAAACTCCCTCCATCCATTTAAACCTCCATGGGTTTACTCAGATCATTGCCACCTTCACCAGATTTAGTAAAAATAGAGTCAAAGATAGTGTCCTCGATTGGATACTTATTAACAGCCACACTCAAAAGTACAAGTCAGGTACATTACCTGGTGATCTAAGTGATCACTGCCTTACCTATATTATTAGGCTCAAAGCTGACATTCCCAACCAGTCCACCTACAAAACTGTAAGAAATGTCAGGAACTTTAACCTTGACAACTTCCAAAAAGAACTCAAAGGATGTAATTGGAATGTCTTGAAACGACTCCCATTACAAGAAGCAGTTGAGTACTTCAATACCAGATTTCTTGCTATCCTTAACCACCATTCTCCTGCCCGTACCATCTGTGCAAAAGCCACAGCTGCACAGTGGCTATCTAAAGAAACAAAAACCAAAATTAAACTAAAAAACAACACCTGGGCCAGATGGCATGTTACCAAAGCCACTATGGACCAAGTAAGATACTGGAAGCTAAGGAACAAGACCAAAAATCTGTCATTTTAGACAAAAAAATCACGACACCCTCCTACAACAAAAATATCAGCTAAAACCTCAAAAGTTCTGGGCTGGTATTAACAACCTTCTCCACCCAGGCCATTCCGCCACTCCTACTCCATCAGCTGCCCTTGATAAATCCCCTGTAGAAATTGCTTTAACTCCTTTATTGAAACTATTCAGTCTCTAGCTACCCATCTCACTCCATCAGACACAAACACCAGCTATGGCACATCTAGCCATGATCCACCCAGCACCCAACCTACCTTTACCTTTCAAACCGTACCTACCAACCTGATCTGGACCTTACTCAAAAAGCTAAAACCTACTACACTAGCTGCTGACCACCTCCCAGCTGAATATCTTCAAAAAGCAGCTGATGCCATAGCACTTCCCATTTCAATTCTGATCAACAGATCCATCTCAGAAGGATCCATCCCTGCAATATGGAAAATATCACCTTATACATCCCCATAAAGGAGGAAGTTCCATAGAATTATCTAACTTTAGACCTATAGCTATTCTTTCACCACTAGCTAAAATCATGAAAAGATGCATACACAAACTAATCATGCACTTTCTTATTCAAAACGGAAACCTTGCCGACTCTCAGCATGGCTTTAGGCCATTACACATTACCACCACGGCTCTTCTATCTTTCTCTAATGCCATCAATCTTCATTGTAACAACAACAAACTATCTTCGGCACTCTTCCTAGATCTCTTAAAATATTTCGATATGGTCAACCATCAGCTACTGCTCAATAACCTACAAACAATCGGTTTAGACCAACACACAATGCAATGGTTTCACTCCTGCATAAACGGTAGACAGCAGGCTGTCTTATGGCAGAGCAAGCTGTCATCCCAACTTCCTCTAACCCTAGGTGTCCCAAAAGGGTCCATACTAGGTACCCTTCTTTTCTCTATCTTTAGCAACAATCTGCACGTCACCATCCCAGGAGCCACTTGCATCCAATATGCAGATGACTCAACACTAATATGCTCTGCCTCCTCTGCTACACAACCTCAAACCCTCACCCAGACCACTTTCAGCATGGTAGAAACATGGCTAGCTAATTGCTGCCTGCTTCTAAATCCTAACAAAACCAAGCTACTACTTTTCTCTCCAACCATAGAATTTCTCCTCCTTCCTTCAACATCAAATCTAGCAATGACACCATTATCTCCCCTGATAACCATACAAAGCTTCTAGGCATAATAATAGTCAACAACTTTAAATTTGATAAACAGGTCAATCTCAATATTAAGTCCATTAACAAAAAACTTAGCTCCCTGTACAGAGCCAAACCTTTCCACACCTCCCTTGCTAGGGTAGCTATTGCAAGATCACACCTCCTCTCTACCCTTATGTATACCTCCCTGTGCTCACCAACCTATCCAAAACTGATCTCAACAAATTATCAGGATGTTACAATCATATAGCCAGATTCACTACTGGCATGGCTTTGCCAGAACCGCAAAGCACTGGGATGGCTAGAGTATCCTACCATTCTACAGTTCAACCAGCTTATAGTAGTGCATAAAATACTCCATCAACCTGATAACACCCCTGCCCTCAAAATTATTCTCACCACTCATAGTGCCCCCAGGCCATTACACTCAGCTGATAAACTAATGATACTGACCTAAAAATCCAACAACTCTGCAGGCGATGCTATATTTCCCAACTCAACTGGTAACATCTGGAATCTACTCCTTACTACCGTTACCAAGGAAACCTCACTACCCCTATTTAAAAGAGAACTCAAAAATACCTCACATCTCATTGGCTGTGCTCTTGTTCTAAACCTGACTAACAACTTCACTTAATACATGTCTTGCTACCCAACCTGCTGTTTAGCCAAGTATCTATGCCTCATAGCATTTGAATGTCTAAGCATTGTGAATTATGAGATCTGATTGTATTCTATGTTCATATTTTCTGATACATCTTTGCCAATCAGATGTAAGATTGCACATTGTGTGTATTGATATCTGTCTGTATTCTTTGTCTATAATTTTCTAAACTTGTCTGCCTGAGTTTATCACTCATTGAAATATATACTGTCTCTTTTTTGATATGTGGAGCTTTTCTGTGTGGGCCTCCACTGAAAATGGACATATATCCAGTCGGTCTATCCCAGTCAACAAATGTAAAATAAATAAATAATAAATAAATATCAGGCATTTGCAGCATTGCTTGAGTATATTAAGTACTATGAGGCTGGCAAAAGAGGGGAGACAAGCTGGCTGGTCTTTCATTTAGACCAAGAATGTAAAACATTAGGGATATAAGACTTATTTGTACAGTGTTTGGCTTTCTGGGTGTCTCTTTTTCATTAAATGCTTATTTTTCTTTGTAAGTTCTTACAGAATATTATATGTTAGTGGGTGCCAAAAGGAATTGTAATAGTTGACTACTGGAGGAGCTCTACTAAGGTAGAGATGGCATAAAATAATTTAACTTGGCCCCAAATAAAACAACAGCATCCTGGGCACAGCCTGCTAATGGGTTTGTCTCCAACTAGGCTTGTTAGGGGATAAAACTTCATTTATAGTGCCTGCATCTATCAAGTTTAAGACTGTGCTGTGTGAAGTGCAGCTCAGTCCAATATAGCTGAAGTGGAACTGGAAATAAACCAATGAAAAACATCTTCTTGATCCAACCAGCAATGCAAGCAGAGAAAATAGAAGTAGCATATCCTCTCCCACAGAATAATCACAAAGATCTCTCAGACTGCCCACACACTTGGCTAAAATGATGTTGTAATAGTAAATTAGCTGCAAATAATAAATATGGAGAAAAAGCATCATACTTATCACAGGGAACCAACACGATATTTAATGAATTTAGTTAGGCAACTGTACAAGGCAACACAACACTTCAATTTATAGCAAAGGAAGTGACTCCCTCACCAGCCTCAGTAAGAAGCTGCGATCCCTCATAAAATCCTCAAAAGCTAATTACACAAATAAAATTGCCAAAGATTCCAAAGACAACCACAAGGCATTCTATAGTTATGTCAAGAATCTAAATGGCAATGCTCAGATCTGCTCTGAGCTACAACAGAATGGCATTAAATATACTCATCACAAGAATATTGCCAATATCCTGGCAGATCAATTTAGTGCCAACATCACCCCCCTCTCACACCCTAAAGGGCCCATTTCAATACCAAAAGATTGCCAAATTCCGGTAATCACAGCCACACAGGTAGAAACCGCACTCTCCAAAGCTAAGAATACAGCATCCATGGGACCAGAAGACATCCCGGGCTGTGTACTACATGAACTACAAAATGAACTGGCACCTCTCCTAAGTGTCATGTTTAATCATAGCCTCACCTCAGGCTTCATGCCCACTGAGTGGCACACAGCTACAGTTATCCCACTCCACAAGAGGTGATCGACCTTGGATCCCGGGAACTACCGTCCCATCAGTCTGACAAGCCTGATCTGCAAGGGCATAGAATGCATTATCATGGAACTTCTAAACAAAGACATTGGCAAACTTCAAACACTGGACCCCACCCAGTTTGGGTTCGTGAAGGGCCGATCTTGTCTCCTGAACCCGATTGACTTCTTCGAATCAGTCTGGACCTCGCCAAGGCTTTTGACACCATCCCCCACTTTGAAATCATAGATAAACTTACTAAGCTGGACATAAATCCCTACATCACTCGATGGGTTGCCAACTGGCTTACTGACAGAACCCAGACTGTAAAAGTAGCTGACTCCAAGTCCAGCTCCAGACAAGTGACAAGTGGAGTGCCTCAGGGTTCAGTCCTGGGACCACTCTTGTTTGGCATCTACTTCTATGAAGTACAGGCCAGCACTAAGGGACTCTGGCTAACAAAGTTCGCAGATGACTGCAAACTGTGAGCCATTATTAAATCCCCAAATTATATGGATATTCTGCAAAAGGGCCTTACAGAAACAGATGCCTGGTGCCAGAGCCATGGGCTCAAGCTTAATGCCGAGAAATGTATAGCTATCCCCTTTGGAAAAAAACATGTACCCATGAATTACCACATAGGTGGCAGTACACTAAACATCAAATGTGTGATGAGAGACTTAGGGACACAGGTGGCGAGTGGTCTCACCTTCGATAACCACATTTGCCACAACAGTCAGGAAATCTTTCTATGTGGCACACCTCATCACTAAGGGCTTTTCATCCAGAGAAAAGGTGGTCATTGTTCCACTGTACTCATCCCTCATTAGACCCATTATAGAGTATAACTCCCCATTTGGTATGTACCTCACAAGACATCTGCAACAGCTGGAAAGGCCGCAGAAATACCTCACTTAAAGAATCGCAGGCCTAAAGCAGATGCCATATGCTGACCATCTAAAAAAACTCCAGCTATACTCTGTGGCATATCATCTACTCAGAGGCGATCACTGCTTAACATACAAGGCCATGTGAAACCGTGGGCTGTTGGACATGCTCCACTTAAAGAAATCCAAATCCCTCAGAGCCACATGCTTCAGGGGTCTAAGCCTTGTCATCACAATGAACAAAACATGCTGGAGGGATAGGTTCCTGACCCAGAGACTCCCCATACTCTGGAATAAACTGCCCATACATGTCAAGCAGAGCGCCTCCTTGTCCCTTTTCAAAAGGAACCTTGATGATTGGCTGGGAGATAGGAAATTCACCCCAGGGATCATGTCAGTCATCCTGCTAGACAGGGGTCCAGGGAAGTAAATATTGTGGGAAGAAATATCCAGTGGATTGTTATGGCTAGACCTGTATAGGCCCTAGGGCTGATAGCCTAGTACCAACCTATAAACCTATGAACCTATGAAATAAAATGAACAAAACTTGTTTAAATATGTATATTTAAATATTATACAATAAGTGACAGAAAGTTCAAATTAAGGGGAAACAGTTTAACACAGAGAAAAAAGAAACACAGTATTTAATGAATTTGATCAGGCTACTGTACAAATACAACAATTCAATTTTCAGTAAGGAAAGTAAAATAAAATGAGAGGAAGTTATTTAAATTCTACTAAAAATGACAAAAAATCAATAAAGAAGATTAATTGGAAAAGAAATAAAATTCCTTTCTGATTTTGGACTTTAAACTTAGAACTATTCTTTTCTGATGCTTCCTGACTTCATCTTTGATTTTTTTGTCTACTTTTAAGATTTAGTGTTTTGGTAGATTTGTATTTTATTTTATTTTATTTATTTATTTATCTATCTATTTATGTATTTATTTTTTGGTTTTATGAATTTTGTATTCCTGAAATGTCATCTAATATATATTCTGCAGGAAACATTAGAACACACGTTTTCTGTGATAGTAGAATACCTTCTTGTTTTTCTTCTCATATTTGTTATTATTATTTTTGTTAATTTTTTTATTATTTTTTTCAATTTTTTTTCAATTTTTTCATAATATGAAATCAAAAATTATATACAGTACAATAGAAGTTGTTGATGTTACAATTTGCATAACATAAGCAAGTTATAAGTGTTCACACACTGTAATAAAACAATTTAAATTTAGCTAAAGTTAACAGAGGATTACCATGAAGTTATGATTGTGTTATGGTTCAGTCAGGAGGTATAAATATAGTAAAGCAATTGACTTATACATTATGGTAATACAAAAAGAGTATATCTTGAGGCATAACATCAACTTAGTGATGCACAAAACAATCTAAACTACTATACATATATACATATTTAGAAAAATAACTAAGAGATGAGCTATGCAGCACACCATAAAACGTATCTCAATGATTTATTCAGAGCTGTATCTCAACAAGACAAAAAACAACAAACAATGGATTAGCGCTTTCAGTTATCAAAGCCTTCTTCAGATCCACATTCAAAAGCCACATCTCAATCTAATATAAAGCATATAGCAGCCAATGACAAAAAACATGTAAACAAGCTGCTTTACTCTAACCAATACAAGTGCTTATACAAGCGTTTCATCATCCAATGTGTTTCGTTATTCTAATTAGCTTTGACTAGCAAGTTAAGATGGAAAATGTAAATTAGACTTCGCTTTCTCAAACATCATTGGTCTCAGCTAGCAAATGAAAGCAGAAATGTAAATCAGACTTTACTTGCTTAAAAAATCATTGGTTTACTTTAAACATTAGACAAAACCTAGCTTTAACTAGCAAGTTAGGATGGAAAATGTAAATTAAACTTCACTTTCTCAAACATCATTGGTCTGGGCTAGCAAATGAAAGCAGAAATGTAAATCAGACTTTGCTTGCTTAGAAATCATTATTTGGCGTTAGACATTAGACAAAACATAGGGAAACTTATATCAAAAAAGTATTCCCTATCGCTTTCATAAGAATAAAAAACAAGTTATTCCAAGTTCACTCATCAAAAAGCGCAATTCTATAAAGACATTTAACAAAACATATCTTACATGCTGTTGAAGAAGAAGTGGCTGCATTTAGACAGATGCATATGAACAAGCAATTCTACAATTTAACAAAGGATGAAAATCAAGCATTGAAAGAACTAAAGATAAGAAATGATATAGTTATTAAACCAGCAGATAAAGGTGGAGCAGTGGTAATAATGGATGCTGAAACCTATTCTTTTTCAATGAGAAAGATGTTGAATGATGATAAGACATATCATGAGATTAGTAAGAGTGAACTGAACTTGATGAAGCAAAGAGTGAAAAATGATTTATATGACCTTTTGATGAGTAGAATCATTGACAAAGAACAATATGAGCTTTTTGAGGTTTAGCATCCTACTGTACCTTCTATTAATGGTCTACCAAAGATACATAAGACCTTAATATCACCTCCCTTACGTCCCATTGTAGCAGGAAGAGGATGGTTGACTGAGCCTATTTCGATATTTGTTGAGAAAGAGCTCAAAAAATTGATGCCTAAAGCTAATACAGTCATTAAAGACACAGGAGATTTTTTACAGCGATTATATGAAGCTACATACAATGTAAATGATTTTGAGTGTCTATTACTTGTGACTTTAGATGTTAATAGCCTTTTTACATCTATACCCAATGATTATGGGGTTGAAGCCATCAGAAGATTTCTTATGGAAGAAAAAACGAATCCTAGGCTAATTTGTATACTTCTTGTCTTAATTCTCAGTAATAACATCTTTACGTATGAAGGCAAATACTACTGGCAAAGTTGGGGGGTAGCCATGGGCACCCCCTGTGCCAATAGTTATGCGAATTTGGTCCTAGCCCAATGGGAGAGAGAATGGATGAAAGACTCAATGAATCAATGGAGCAAATGTATTACTTTATACAATCGTTTTGTTGACGATATTTTTATCGTTTGGAGAGGTGATGGAGAGCAGTTAAATAGTTTTGTTTACTATCTGACAGAGACTACTGATTTTTTAAGGTTTGAATACAAAAGCTCCAGGTTTCAAATGGATTTTTTGGATGTTAGTATACGCTTAGACCTGAAGGAAGGTATTTCTACCAGCCTCTTTCGTAAACAAATGTGGCGGAATCATATGTTGCATTATACTAGTATGCATCCTCGACGTATTTTCAATAATATCGTGGAAAATCAGACAGTTAGGATTTCTAAACTCTGTACTGATGAAAAAGAGTTTATTGAGGAAAGGAATAGTTTACTGAAGAGTTTTGAACAGAGAGGCTATCCGACTAGGAGAGTGAACCCAAATGTTATAGAAGCCACTGAACTGAGAAAAAACAAGGGGAGACCTTTGTATTCAACTAGAAACGTAGGGAATGAGAGTCATTATACCAATACTAAGAATATGAATTCTTTAAGAGTTGGCTTAACTTTTGGATCTGACCATAATACTATCTGCCAAGTGATTAAGAAATACTGGCCGGTTCTGACTGCTGATACTAAGATAAAAGGCATAGTAGGTTCAATTCCAACTTTTCAGTTCAAAAATAAGAAAAATCTAAAAAGACTATTATGCATAGGGAAGGAACAGGCTCTTCTGGCAAAATGATGAAAAAAGAAAGCTCTATAGGAACTAAAAAATGTGGGTTTTGTAAGACCTGCTATGTGATGAACTGCACCAAGTCATTTACACATCCAGACACAGGAAAAATATTTTATTTTTCTGGGACTGCTAATTTTTATAGTAGAAATTTGATTTACATCGCTACCTGCACAGTTTGTACAGCTTTTTATGTAGGGAAAACCAATATGAAAAGGAAAGAAAGGATTTCCAAACATTTATCAGATATAAGGACCAGAAAAGAAACTAATGCTTTATTTACACATATAAAAAGCAATGAAGGGCATAATTTTCATTTCATGATAATATCTCAGTTAAAACAAAATGAAAGAGGAGGTGATTTGGTGAATTTGACTGAACGTGAGGTATCCAAATGGATTAAGAGACTGTGGGCTGATCATCCACCTGGATTAAATCAAGCCGTTTTTGAAGAATATAAAAATTATTCAATATACAGCCTAGCTTAATAAATATAATTTTCATATGGTCGACTTGTTAACAACTATCAATAATATGATTTTTATATATTGTGCACTATCGTCTGTTTGAAGGTTCTGATTATGACCCATATTGCCTTATTAATTGCCCTAGTGACTTGTATTATATTTATTTATTTATATATATTTATATTTTTATTTTTATTTCTAGTCACTGTTGTTTATAGTAGAAATTCAAGATGGTTATCATATCTTTTTATGGTGCTGTTCAGACTTTTTATAGCTCCTAGGGTTCGTTGTTTATGACATCTTCAACGATAGTGTTTGCTATACTATTAATGTATTTTTTCTGCTTCTGTTGTTTAATAATTTTTATGTAGGTAGTATATATTACATAATTTACAGATATATTATATTTTATATATTTTATTAGCATTTTGTCATTAAGGACTTTGCATACGTATTTTTAAATGCTAAAATGTTTTAATTATTTATATTTTAGTAAGATATGTTTTGTTAAATGTCTTTATAGAATCGCGCTTTTTGATGAGTGAACTTGGAATAACTTGGTTTTTATTCTTATGAAAGCGATTGGGAATACTTTTTTGATATAAGTTTCCCTATGTTTTGTCTAATGTCTAACGCCAACCAATGATTTTTAAGCAAGCAAAGTCTGATTTACATTTCTGCTTTCATTTGCTAGCCCAGACCAATGACGTTTGAGAAAGTGAAGTTTAATTTACATTTTCCATCCTAACTTGCTAGGTTTTGTCTAATGTTTAAAGTAAACCAATGATTTTTAAGCAAGTAAAGTCTGATTTACATTTCTGCTTTCATTTGCTAGCTGAGACCAATGATGTTTGGGAAAGCAAAGTCTAATTTACATTTTCCATCTTAACTTGCTAGTCAAAGCTAATTAGAATAACGAAACCCATTGGATGATGAAGCACTTGTATAAGCACTTGTATTGGTTAGAGTAAAGCAGCTTGTTTACATGTTTTTTGTCATTGGCTGCTATATGCTTTATATTAGATTGAGATGTGGCATTTGAATGTGGATCTGAAGAAGGCTTTGTTCGCTGAAAGCACTAATCCGTTGTTTGTTGTTTTTTGTCCTGTTGAGATACAGCTCTGAATAAATCGTTAAGATACGTTTTATGGTGTGGTGCATCACTCATCTCTTAGTTATTGTTGTGATTTTGCTGAGCAAGCTTAAACAGAACATTCTTCTGCCTTTTTGTTCATATTTACAAAAATGTCACCTTAGATGATGGTGTTACTACTGTTAATTAAAGAGAGTGTTTAATAACTTTATGTATTTTGCATACTTTGCCATTCATGATAGACTATCAATTAAAGCTTTACATTAGTTCTGAAAAAATGTTTGGTTCTTTTGACTTTTGGTATGCAGCTTCTTAGCTAATACATGTTTTTTTTTGCCATGTTGTTATATTATGTCCAAGTAAGTTTGTATCTGTTCAGCCAGTTTGTAGCTATGTAAAATTTTAATAGGGCACATAGTGTTATAGTGATGTGTTTAGTGAGGTTATTATTATTGTTCTTGAAAATATGCAGTATCGCTGTTTCCCATTATAGAGTAGATTTTGAATAGCCTGTTATTTCTAAGAGAAATCTCAGTGAGCACCACAGTTTATAAACTTTTTTGCAGCTCCAAAAGATATGTAAAATATCAGCTTCTTTATTAGGACAAAAAGGACAATAAGATGACTTAGCAGGATTAAATTTGTAAAGACGGACAGGTGTATGGTATGCATTAGGACAATAGGGTGACTTAGATAGATTAAATTTGTTAAGATGGACAGGTGTATGGTATGCATTATTGAAGATCATGATCTGAGTGTATATTAGTTTCTTAAATGGTGTCAGTTTTATGGTGTTTCCAATGGCTAATTCCCTCTGCTTTTCTGTCAAGTCACTGCATTTTTCTTCCCAATACTTTGAAAATAGGATTGTATTTTAATATTTAATTTTAGTCATTAATGTATATGTGTTTTGAGAGCATTTTCTTCTTGTATAAAAGCAACTTTTGAATTTGTTGTGCTACCTTGAAATCTTGCTAATTTAAGATAATATCCTTAGTTATTTTGTTAACTAAGTATAATATTTGTTTTATTAACACATTATATTTATTACTTTGTTTAAGAATGTTCTTGATGTTTTCCATTGATAGGTTTTGTAATTGGTAGAGGTCCCATACTGTATGATTTTTTTTATTAATGGATATTATTCCATTTAACATAGAGTTTTCTAGTTTTATATCAGGATTGTTATGTAATGGCTGTAGAAGAGTAATCATATATTTTAGTTTTAATGATATTACTAGTTTCTTGAAAATTTCACACTTATTGATTAAAACTGGGAGAATTTTTTTAATGTCTTAAGGGTTTCTTGATTTAGGAAGGGAATTGCTTTTGGGTTAATTTTGGATGGAATAATATTTTAGTAAAATATTTTAATCCATAATGGGTACCATTCATTATCCAATGGATCATAGTTAGCTATTTGAATAATGCGGCTAGCATTATTTCATGGTAGAGTTGTAAGCACGGAAGGCTTAGATCTCCTTTTTCTTTTGGGAGTATTAGTTTGTTGTAACTAATTCTTGTATTCTTTAGGTACCATATGAATTTTGCTAGTTGAACTTTTATTTTATTAAAGAAGATAGCTGGAAATTTCATGAAAGTGGCATTCATTTGGTATAAAATTTTAGGGAGTATGTTCATTTTGACAATTGAGGCCTTCAATAAAGTAGAAAGTTTAAACTTTTCCCATTTGCTAATGTTACAGACTATATTAGTCCAAGTTTTAAATATGTTGTTATTGATCATATCTGATTGTGTATGACTAAAGATTATACTTAAATATTTCAAAGTATATTCCACTTTTATATTAGTCTCCAGAAAATAAAATTCCTTATGGCCTAGGGGGTTTAGTAGATAGATAATTGACTTATTAGGATTGCTAGCATAGTTTGATACTTAGTTGAAATTGTCTATGGAAACTAAGATTTTACCAAGATCAGTATTGGGGTATTGAAAGTAAATATTTAGGTCATCTGAAAAGGCTGTGTATTTTATTATATTTTTGATAATGAAACAAGGTGATGGTATGTTCTTGACTAATTAGTAGAAGTAGTGCTTCTATATAGAAATTGAACAGGTTTGGGGAGAGTGTGCATCCCTGTCTGGTGCTATTAACAATTTTTATCAGGTTAGATGTTTTCTTATTAATATAAAGTTTTGTTGTTGCCTTACTATATAGTGTTTTAATCATTGTTATGTATTCTTGTGGGAATCCAAATTGATGGAGTATAAAAAGGAGGAATTTTTGATTGACTCTGTCAAAGGTTTTTGTTGCATCCACTGATAGGGTTACCATCTGTCTCTCTTTGCGAGGGACCGTCCCTCTTTGGGCAGTTATGTCCTGCAAAAAAAGCAATCTAAAAAATGGCAAATGTCCTGAGATTTTACGTCAAAAATATTTCCCAAGCTTTCTTTAATAGTTGCATAAAACAGTTATCTTGGATCTGAAACACCTAAATGTTATATAAACTAGCATAAGCAACTCAAATGCTACAAGATTAATCATTTATTTTGGCAAAAAAGTGAAGTTCTGTCCTTTGCACTGGCTGTGGGTATGATCTGTACTGCAAAATTTCATGTTTCTATAAAAAATGTCCCACTTTGGGCATTTGAAAGTGGCAACCCTATCCACTGATAAAGCATATTTAGAGGATTTGTCCTTAGCACATAGGTGGGTTAGTGCATCAGTAGCTAGCGTATTATCCCATACTTGTCTCTGACTCATAAAGCCTAATTGCTCTGGTGAAATTATAAATGGAGCGACTTTCTGTATTCTGTATGCTAGAATTTTTGAAAGTATCTTCAAATCTATATTTATCAGAGCAATGGGTCTGTAATTGTTTAGATTGTTTGAGTCCATGTTTGGTTTTGGGATAAATATGGTCTTGGAATTATTAATATATAGGTCTGATATCCCAAATTGTATTATATGGTTGTATATTTTTAAAATTATTGGTACTAATTGTTGTTGGAAGTGTTTATAGAACTCTGCCACATACCCATCAGGGCCAGGAGCTTTCCCTAATTTTAGCTTTTCAATAGCCTTTTTTACTACTTCTACTGTTAATGGACTTTTTAGGTTGTTAGATTGAGTATCATTAATCTAAGGGAATTCTAGGTTGTCTGCAAAATTTTGAAAAAGGCTGTCATGGATATGATCTTGTGGAACATAGATGTTTTGAAATATTTCTTCAAATGCCTGTATTATTTCACTATGTGAGTTAAGGGTTTTAGCTTTATATTTCATTTCTTGTATTTTACAAGGGGTTTTCTGACATTAATAAGTCTTGCTGGCAGTTTGGAAGGGGTCTGCACTCATTCCACATATTTGTATAGCATTCTTAGTTCTATGAATGTATATTGTTGCATTAGAATCTCATTTAGATGTTTTTGTAAGCTTCCCATTTGTTTCTCAAGGGTAAGTGAGTAATTTGTGTAGTTCTAGTTCAATTAGCTTTAGTTTATCCTCTGTGTTACTTATTTTTTCTCTATTTAGTTTTTCATAGAGTGATGCTTTTTGAATCAGGATACCCCTCTCTGTGGCTTTAAAAGCTACCCATTGAATATCTAAAGGAGTATTATTGTTTGTAAGGTTTTCATTTAACTGATTAAGAGAGTCAATAATTTCTTGCTCCACTTCTTTGATTTTCAACAGGTTTGAGTTTAGAGTCCAATTTGAAGTATTATAGGTACTAAACCTAGATTTATTTTTGTGTTATTATTATATTAATTTTTGAGTGGTCAGATATTAATCTATGTTCCGAGTTATAATGAACTTTGTTAACAGCTATGCTTTGAGAGATTAAGAATATGTCAATTCTTGACCATGTCTTATGCGAGGGTGAGAAATGTGTGTATTTGGTTCTTAAACTATCTGTGTTGTTTAGTTCGAAGGGATTCACTAGGTTAAAGTCTTCAATTAATTCTGATAGAAAGGTTGTGGCTTGGGGTGATTGATTATTATTTTTATTCAATCTAGCTTTAGATGGATTTATTGTTATGTTCCAGTCTCCGCCAATTATAAGCAGATGGTCTGGCTGCTTTTGTAACAAGTTATAGATTACAGTTAGAAAGTCAAGCTGATAGCTGCAAGGACCATAGACATTACATAATAGTAAGGGGTTTTGTAAGGTGGATGTGAGCATGTGAAGTGGCACTACCTGCCTTTTGTATCACTGTTATGTTTGATAATGCTGTCTTTAAATGATTTTTTTTATTATTATAACTGTCCCTCTTGATGCAGTACTGTCCCCATCTGCAGTTATTTGTTGAATCCACTTAATATTTTTATCTATATCATTTTCCCATTGTTCCTTAGTTATGTGAGCTTTTTGTTTTTAATGTATTGCAAGCCATTTATATTCCATGAGGCTACACTAACCATCTTAGATAATAATTAGGTTAAATTCCCATGTTACAGAAGTAACTGTGAATGCTATGAGGAGAGTGTTTGGCAACACATGCTGAGTAGTATGTGGTATGTGTTAAAAGAAAAAAATAAAGAAAAGGTGACATTGCGCTGTTTCAAAAACTCCCTAGTGCCTGATCACTTACTACTATCCTCTGAAAGAGAAAAGTTGAACCGGTAAACAAATACTCTATTCATAATACTAGAATTTAAACTTCTAAAAACACTAACAATTCTAACTATCTTACAGTGATTGTTTCGTATTCCAAGGAATATCACAATTCTGCCAGGATATTCACCACTCAGCCAGCAGCTTTAAGTTGTGGTTAACATAAGCATTGCTGACACAATTAGGAGTTAAGAGTAACTGCTATCCTGTAACTTCCATATTTCAGCTTAATATAACACCCTGAGACTAATTATAATTGCCTAGAGGTGCTATATTGACACCAGATATCTCTAGGGTAGCTTGATAAGTCAGGATTTATCCGTTGTTGCTATAAAGTGTAGCATATAGTGTTTTCCTCAATTGGTAATCATCAATTTAACAATCTTGATATAACAGTAGACTCTATTACTGTAGAATATGTGAAGCAATCTAGTATGATCACATGCTATATACTAGAATTCTATATGACCTGCCTATATCAAACAGAGATATTTCCACTATGGGCATCATATTAAAAAATGCATTGCAACAAGTAAATTATACCAGTTAGTGACCTTCAAAAGTTCTCTCGCTGTTATTAAGGCAAAAAAAAAATGTTGGATAGACAAGTACATGAAACAATGTTCTTTGCAAGGATATTATTTTATTGCCTTTCCATAGAACTTGTTTTTTAGTTTTGCCAGCTTGTATGATCATATTAGCATGTGTTTCATTTATAATTCTCACATAAACTTGTATTTGAGCTTCAAGAGTTTGTGATTTTCTTAATGCATGGTGGAATCTTTCTATGGTAACATTTTGGGCTGAAGCACTGTTGTCCAAGAATAGCGCAATGATTTCTTTTACTACATTTTGTAGAGAAGCTTGTTCATAGGTTTCAGGGATACCTCTAATGAGCACATTGTTATGCCTTGATCTAGCTTCTAAGGCTATTATTTTTTGTTGGATTTCAAACATTGATTTTTCTGTGTAGTTCTTCTCTGAATCTCTTTTATTTTTATTTCATTTTCAACAGCTTTCACTTCATTTTTCTCCAGTCTGGTTAGTATTTGATCAAGATTACTTCCAAACGTATTTAATTTTGTAGAAAAAGAATGGATTTCTTCTTGCAAGGGTGTTAAAGCTGCCTTGAGCTCTTCATAAAAAGGGATTGTTCTGACTTCATTTTGGCAGTTTGTTTTTGCAAGTCAGGTTGCTGTTTTACAGTTTTTTGTCTCTGAACAAACTTCTTTCTCATGCGTGATTATTTGAGAAAATCTTGTTTTTGACATTTGAGCTTCCATTGAATCCATAGTTCAATATTTATCGAAAGCTTATTTCTTTGTGTAGCTTCCTGTGAATTGCTGTTGAGGCCTGTACTGCCTGAAAGAAACCCAGATCAGCATAGGTTGTTCTTGCAAATAAGTGTATATTCTTTATATTTTTTTTGCAAAATTTGCAGCAGAGATGATTCAATATCTATTATATAATAGTATTATCTGTTTTTTGATGAGTTAGCCAGAGTGCTGCTGCCCTGATTAGGTTAGATTGCAGATTTTTATCAGGAGCTGACTGAGAAGTGTGCTTCCTAGCTGGCGACCATCTTGGAATAATTTTTTTATTATTTAACACTACTGTAACACTGATTTGTTAAATGGTTAATGACTGCCAAACTTCTTGCAATGTTTTAAATGAAATACCATACAATTAATAATGCCTGACAGGGTATGCATTATTGGGGGAAATAGCATCTACCCAGGGGGTGTTATGAGCCCCAGCTACTATATCTCTAGAAGGACATTATTTCCCCGAATAGTATGCAGACCCTGGAGGCCATTGTTACACTTAGAGAATGGGGTATATATTAAATAATATTACATTTGTTTTTTATTGCTACATATTTTTTTTCACACTTGCTATGACATGTAATTGCTACAGTGGATATAAAAAATTTACACTCCCCTGTTAAAATGGCAGGTTTTTATGATATAAAAAATGAGACCACAATAAATAATTTTAAAACTTTTCCCACCTTTAATGTGACCTATAACCTGTACAATTAAATTGAAAAATAAACAAACAAATCTGTTAGGGGAAAAAATATAAAACATAAAACATGTACAATATGCTGGTTGCATAAATGTGCACACCCTTAAACTTATACTTTGTTGTGTGTGTACACCCTTAAACTAATACTATGTTGAAGCACCTTTTGATTTAATTACAGCAGTCAGTCTAGTTGGGTAGGAGTCTATCAGCATGGCACATCTTGACTTGGCAATATTTGCCCACTCTTTCTTGCAAAAGCACTCCAAATCTGTCAGATTGTGAGAGCATCTCTTATGCACAGCCCTCTTCAGGTCACCCCACCAATTTTCTATTGGATTTAGGTCTGGGCTCTGGCTGGGCCATTCCAAAACTTTAATTTTCTTCTGGTGAAGCCATTCTTTTGTTGATTTGGATGTATGCTTGGGGTCATTGTCGTGTTGAAAGGTGAAATTCATCTTCATCTTCACCTTTTGAGCAGATGCCTGAAGATTTTGGGCCAAAAGTGACTAGCATTTAGAACTGTTCATAATTCCCTCCACCTTGACTAAAGCCCCAGTTCCAGCTGAAGAAAAGCAACCCCAAAGCATGATACTGCCGCCACTATGCTTCATTGTGGGGATGGTGTTCTTTCGGTTATGCAAAGTGTTGTTTTTGCATCAAACCTACCTTTTGGAACTGTGGCCAAAAAGTTCAACCTTGGTCTCATCAGACCATAACACATTTTCCCACATGATTTTTGGGAGACATGATGTATTGTTTTGCAAATTTTAGCCAGACCTGGATGTTTTTCTGTGTAAGAAAAGACTTCTGTCTTGCAACCCTACCCCATAGTCCAGACATATGGAGAATATGGGAGATTGTTGTCACATGTTGTACACAACCAGTACT